>NC_142935.1:100571749-100586749 GCF_046866305.1 Octopus bimaculoides
CTAAATCAATAGATTTTATTATATGCGAAGGAGGTAACGTGACATCAGCTGATTCTTAAATGAAATTAAGAGTGAATAAAAAATTAGTAATGGCTAAAAATAAACGGTTGTTGAAAATGAGAGGGGAGGGGCGTATGGAGGTTGAAAATGAGTAAAATTTATTACTAATAAAGTTGAAAATGCGAAACTGTCAGAAAGAAAAGAATTTAGAAGAAATGGAAATTTGTTGATGCGACGTGGTCAATATATAAGCATGCGACTATAAAAATGTATAAAGTACGATATACAAGTCAATGAATTAATATATATTACTTGAACAGTTAATATTGGGAAGCATTTATATATATAAACGGGGTAATATATAATACGTTAAAGAATTTGGTCTCATCATATTCAATAAAGTGTGCTTATACGGTAATTTATTAGCATTTAATGCGCGGAGAATATGTGAGTGAGGTCATGCAGTGAAATTAATAAACGTGAGACTTTTGGGATATTTCTCACGTTTTCCTCCTGAAACGAAATGTTGAATTCTAGTGTTTCACATTTTAAAATGAGTAAAAGACTGAGGAAATTGACGGAAAGTCTAATTTCAAAGTGAGTGGATGATAAAGGTATCTATCTATCTATCTATCTATCTATTTATCTATCTATCTATCTATCTATCTATCTATCTATCTATCTATACACACACGCGCGCACATACACACGCACATATACTTCTATATATAAGGATAAAATTTTATTAAAAAATTTTATCAGTAGCAAGCATATAAAAATACCTTTTAAGACGAAAATTATAAATACAATTATAAAAATAAATACAAAATAAGGGCAAAAGAAAATAATTTTCTTTGCTAATATGCTGAAAATAGACACTAAATAGTCTAAATACATAAAATATTTTCACTATATTATTTTCGACATGTGGTGTGATATAGAGAAAATATTTTATGTGGTTAGACGAATTAGCGTCTATTTTTCAGCATACTGGCAAAGAAAATTATTTTCTTTTGCCCTTATTTATAATTATATATATATATATATATATATATATATATATATATATATATATATATATATAGTGATACTTCGCAGTACGAGTTTAATTCGTTCCGTAACCGAGCTCGTTTTACGATTTATTCGTTTTACAAATCAATTTTCCCCATTGTAATTAACTAAGATGTAATTAATCCGTTCCAGCGCCACAAAACCACTCAAAAATAAATTTTCGGGGGTTTTAAAACAAAAAAAGGTGCAGTTACAAGTATAAATACAATTAAAAAAAAAAAGAGAATGTGAAAGAAATATGTAAACTGGTTTTATTGACTGAATTACCTGAAAGATGGGACAATTTGTGCGCGAGGAAGAAGATGGAGTGAGGTGGAGGAGGAGGATTACTGTTGGAAAGAGATTCCACTTCCATTAAGACTTCAGGAAGAACAATTTCTGGCGTTTTCTCTCTCCGCTTAATTTCGGCTTTTTGGACACACTTTCTCTATCTTGTTTAAAAACTAAAAATAACAAGAACGATTACTGCGATAACCTTCTACCTGGATATTTGGAACTTAAGGACGATGCAGAGGGCAGTGGAACTTGTATTTAAAGCCAATTGGGGGAAGCAATAGACAAGTTTCGGTTTTATCTCATCTACTCAGTAATGAAAAGTGTATTCTACACAGATCGGTATGATGATGTAATTACGCTTCTGATTTGAATATTTCTGCTTTAGAACCTTGTGTTGTACTTAACCGCATTTGTCCATTCTTATTATTCTTGTGTGTGCGTGTGGAGTGTGTGTGTGTGTGTGTGAGAGAGAGAGAGAGAGGAACACAGGCAGAGACAGAAAGAAAGAAAGAAAGAAAGAAAGGAAGAAAGGAAGAAAGAAAGAAAGAAAGAGAGAATAATTAAAAAGAATGCTGTATCACTGATTATGAAAATATCCCCATATATATATATATATATATATATATATATATATATATATATATATATATATATGCATATATGTATATAAATAAATATATATCTACTCACCCATATATATATATATATATATATATATATATATATATATATATATATATATTCATACAGATAGAGAGAGAGAGAGAGAGAGAGAGAGAGAGAGAGAGAGAGAGATAAATAGAAAGATAGATAGAGATAGATAGATAGATAGATAGATAGATAGATAGATAGATAGATATGGGGTAGTAAATAGAGTCTGTGTTGTGACACTGACATTGTACATCAACAATAAAGCTCAGGAGAACTACTTCAGGGAAGCATTCTACTTTATAAACAAACATCTGATAGGGACTCATATAAGTAAGAGAGGAAATTGAAGACTTCGTTCAGCTGAGATTATTCATGCAGTCAGTGGGCAAACACTCGCTCTCCCTAGGGTTGTATAAAATCTAAAAACAACAACCAAGGGAAATAACTCCCACAAAAACAAATAAATGAAATTTTTTAGAAAACAAACATAACTCGGAAGGGTGTGGATCTTGGCTTCCTGCAGTTTGTTAAGAAACTCTCTCCCTTTTCAAGCATGCGCACGCGCGCTAACACACATTCGCACACCCACACACCCACCCATATATGCTCACTCAACATCCAGCTGTCTTAGAAATGTTCATTGGAGCTAGTTGTAAGATAAATCGCAAGACAAATATATTTCTTTGATACACCCAAAGGGGCAATGAGACCCTGGAGAGCACTTACCCAGGCCATCAAACCATATTCCATTCTGTAAATAGCCCCAGATATACATATTCTCCGAACACATATCTATGAATATATACGCAAAGACACGCTCAGAAATTTAGAGAAAAAGAGTGTATCTATATTCAATACTTAGTCATATACATATAAATACGTATATACATACATACACACATGTATGTCTGTATGCATGCATGCATGCATGTATGTATGTATGTATGTATGTATGCTTGTGTGTATGTATGTATGTATGTATATGAAAGTGTGTATTAACATACACTTAGAAATATCTGCATACGTATGTGCATTCATATACATGTATACAGGCATGCATACAAACATGCATGTATATATATATATATATATATATATATATATATATATATATATGTATGTATGTATGTATGTATGTATGTATGTATGTATGTATATACATATTATATACTGCCACGAAGCTGTTTTACTGCCTTCAGTTGAATATTTTTTTGTTATGTTTGCTTTCAATGCTTTTTTTTTTTGTCTTTTTGTAAATATATTTTCTCTCTTCCTTTTTCATTATATTTTGCGTTTATTCTCTTTGGTCATTACTGAAAGGCACTTAAAGGAGTGCATCCTTGTGATGAATCATGCTATGATAGCCATTTATAAATATGTGTACATTGTACTTCAGTCTTCATTCAAGTAGATTTACATAAAAATGTTATTAACCAGTTAATTAACAATATTGTTTTTCATTAGTTTTCTCTAACGACTAGTACTATTCTTCTTCATGCTATTGTTGTTATTTCCCATCGACTTTTGTCATTATCTTTATTGTTTATCATTATTATCATCATTATTATTATTATTATTATTATTATTATTATTATTATTATTATTATTATCATTATTATTATTATTATTAATGTTGTTGTTAGCAATAGTGTATTTCTCCGTTTTGATGCTTTTCACAATATTTGTCCCATGTATTGTATATTGTGCTATAGAAATCCTTATATCAGGCATATATTAAATCGTAAAGGCGCGTACATTTTGCATATATATATATGTATGTGAATGTTCGTGTACATTGTACATGCTTATATCTATCTTGGCATCTTCTTGCTTCTCAGTTTGTGTATGTATATGTGTGTGTGTGTGTGTGTGTGTGTGTGTATGTACGTATGCATGTATCTATTTATGTATCTATTTATATAGATACATACATACATATATATATATATATATATATATATATATATATATATACACATCTATATATAAATTTGTGTGCGCATGTGTGTGCGTATATATATATACATATATGTATCCTATATATAATATATAAAGTACATATATATATACACATACATATATATATAAATGTATGTATGTATGTATGTATGTATGTGTGTGTGTATGTATGTATGTATATACACCAAAGTAAGCACATAAAAGTGAAACAAAATGAGAAAAAATAGTACTCGAATACCGGAGGTAGAGTAATATGCTATATTATTCTTAAAGCTGTAAAAATATCACAAAAACTCTTACTCAGAGTTTCACGTTACTCGTCGTTGGACAGTTTAGATTAAGAATCTCAGTTTCAACTTTCCGACGAACGGAAACGTGAAACTTTGAGTAGCAGTTTTTGTGATGTTTTTGCAGCTTTAAGAATAATAGATAATAATTATATCAGCATTTATAGCCACATATATGTATACACTCGTAAGTGTAATTTTGTGGAATTGTCATTCGTTCAAACAACGAAGCCTTGTCACTTTGTTAATGATCAGATTTCAGCTCCTAAAGAAGTATTTAAACAAGTGTCAAACAGAAAAGCACAAACAAACATGTATACACAGTCATAAATGGATATGGGTGGCACAAGTGAGGGAGAGGGGGAAGCATGTGAGATTAATGAAAAGTGAAATACACTTATAATATACTTATAACTATTTATGAATGAAGATGGAATGAACAGGCTTTTTAACCCAATCACTACAATTGTTTCTAGTTATTAGTATCAGGCGGAAATTGCCGAGCGTTTCACAAATTATGCAGTTTATTGCATTAGTATGATGTAGCAAGAGCTGTGTACCTGCACGTCTTCAGGTGAGTGGGTTTGAGAAGAAAAATGGATAGATGGATACGTTGATGGAAAGATAGACATATATATATATATATATATATATATATATATATATATATATATATATATAGATAGATAGATATATAAATTGATTGATTGATTGATTCATAGTTTAGGTAGATAGATAGATAGACAGACAAACCGACAAACAGATTGACAGTATGTAGGAGAGCACATGTGTTTCATTGAGGAGTTAATTCTTTCATTATATTCATGTGTCTTTGATTAGGCCGCTATGAATCCATGAGCTGTCCTTCTGGTTCAACTCCTGCATATGTCGATACACGTGTTTGTTGTGGTGCACATATGGTGTGCATGGGTGTATTTACGGGAAATGTGGTGAGAAGGTGCAATTCATGCCTCTAAGATATTATTCTCACACACACATATAAATAAATGCGTGCACACGCAAACAGGCAAATACAAATCTCTCTCTCTCTCTCTCTCTCTCTCTCTTTCTCTCTCTCTCTCTGTCCGCCACCACACTCTCTGTATACACACACACATGCATGTATGTATGTATGTATAAATATATATACATACATGCATATACATGCATATATATACGCAACTACAAGATTCCTGGTTTAAGAGCACTGCGTGGTATCTTCAGTGAATTTCGTTTTCGCCTCATACGTTGGAGGAGAGAGATTATATACAAGAAAACTGTACTGAGGCACGTCGGGTGGATTGTATTCCAATTTAAAAGGTACAGCTCTGTAACACACTGTGCCACGCTGATTCGACTTGAGAGAGAGCGGGAGAGAGAGAGAGCGGGAGAGAGAGAGAGAGCGGGAGAGAGAGAGAGAGAGAGAGCGGGAGAGAGAGAGAGAGCGGGAGAGAGAAAGAGAGCGGGAGAGAGAGAGAGAGCGGGAGAGAGAGAGAGAGCGGGAGAGAGAGAGAGAGCGGGAGAGAGAGAGAGCGGGAGAGAGAGAGAGAGCGGGAGAGAGAGAGAAGGGGGGTGAGCGGGTGGGAGAGAGAGAGATAGCTAGATAGATAAATAAACATATGGCTGCTTCGTCGTTCTTGAGTATAAGATGAAGAAGCTGGTATGTGAAGCGCCGCCTATGCACCGTGTGTTTTAATGTAAGGAGAGGCCTTGTCCATAACCGATTCCACTCTCAGAATCTCTGAACAACGATGACAGATACTCCGAATAGAAGAACAATATATATACGTTTACGAATTTGTGTTGCAAGATTCCTGATGTGAAGTTGTATGCGGAAACAGGTATTGTATTTCGGGAGGGTCGTTATACCTAAAATCTTCAAGAAGTTAAGGAGATAGACAAAGAACATGCTGTCTCCACTCCAGCATAGAAGTTACTAGGTTATCAAGAAGATATACATTGCTACAAACTCTGCCTGTTATTGATTTTTATGTTTTTATGGGGTCAGTTTTAATTTATAGACTAGTTTTTAATTAAGTACCTCCAAGAAACTGTAATATCATTTATGGATTAACACAAATAACTTTTATATTCTATATTATACCTCTTAATTTAATATTAGTATATAATTCGCATGTCCTTTTAACAACAGCTATTCTTTTAACCAATACCGGGTTTCAGTCCTAATTACAATAAGCTAAATAAGTTAATTAACAATTTTTAGCTCATAATATCCTCTTGATAACTTAGTAGCTTCTATGCTGGAATGGAGACAGCATGTTCTTTGTCTATCTCCTTAACTTCTTGGAGATTTTAGGTATAATTATACTAATGTGTCCATCTGTTCTAATTTAATTAAACTCTATGTCTTTGTGCAGCTCAGGATTGCTCAGAATTTTAAATTGATGTAATGATTGCATTGTTCAATTAAATGGAGTTGCATGAAACGATCGTATTGCATTACCTCTGGATATCTTTGTTGCTTATTTTGATTTTAATCCCCTTACTTTGAAATTGTATGGATAATACCGTACTAAATTCGGGTGCCTCAACTTAAGTACCATGTTCACCTGAATCTAAATTTTTGCGTTTTTTTTTTGCGTCCCTATGTGATAGTATGTATAGATAAATATATCTTTCATATATTTATGTATGTATAGGTGTATATTCTTTCATGAATATCATCGCACTTTATGTGTATATTGCAGCTAATATGTATTCATGTATGAAGATATATGCATCTATATAAATGTATATATGTGTGCTTAAGCATATGTAAACATGTTTATTCATGTTTATTTGTAGTTAGATACATGTATTCATATCTGTTTATATATATACATTATACATGTATATATGCATAAATATATACATATATATAAATATATATATATATATACACGCGCACACACACACATATATATATATATATGCATATATACACACAGAAACATTCATAGATATGTGTTTCTCGCTGTATTGAAGGAATGGGATGTGTGCATATGAATGTGTCGATAGAAATGCATCAATGTGATATATGCGTTTGTATGTGAATATACGTTTTTGTCCGCTTCTTGCGTTTTATGTATGTAACTCCATCGAGTGTTTTTATTGTACATGAAATACATGAAGGCATTTCGGGATTTCAATATGTAAGCAAACGTTTTTGTAACTATGTGGCATGCATTCACATTTCATAAACGCATGCTACGCACACTCACACACACACACAAACATATGTATACACACAGGCGTGACTTTGTGCGTGTGTGTGTATAAATGTATGTGTAGGCATATGTATATGTATGTATGTATGTATGTATGTATGTATGCATATATATATATACATACCTATATATATACATACATATATATACATACATATATATATATATATATATATATATATATACATGCATATATATATATATAGATATACATGCGCGCGCGCGCACACACACACACACACACAACACAACACACACATATATATAAAATCATGTATATGTATGTATAAGTACAGTAAACCTGTTTTCTCAATGTCTGCGACTGTTGACTGATCTTTTGGCTTTCGATGACAAACGTTTCTCGATCGAGCCCCGCTGGTCACGTGTCTTGCCTCGCCTTGGCAATACAATTTTATATCTTCCTTCTATCAACGCATAAACACATTCACACACACACCCATCTGCACACACACACAGGCACACACCCATACATACACTCTCATGTTATACACACATATAATACATTGACGACATCATTTACTAACATAATGGCTGACAGCTACCATTACAAGACATCTCATATTAAATTCTACCATCCCACCTCATTCATTCCTCCTCCTCCTCCTCCTCCTCCTCTCTCCCTTTCTCTCTTATTCACACTCTGACGTTTCCCCCTCTAACTACCCCTCACACCTTCTTAGTGCCCCCACCCCCACCGCTCACTCTATCCCCTCCGCTGGTTTCATTACACATTACACTTTTACATTCACCAGTTTTCATGTTTTGTTTTCTCAGCCTCCGTCCCCCTTTTACTTAATCCTCTTTCTCCTCCTCCTCCTATTATTATCGTCTGTTTTTCACACTTAATGTTGTTTAATCGCGAACTCTCACGGGAGCCATATTTTCTATTGGTTAAAATGATAACCATTGAATTCGAGGTTTATACGCTGAAGCTGATCTGTCGTAAAACATTTATCGTATTAGCACCATTATTATTATTATTATTATTATTATTATTATTATTATTATTATTATTATTATTATTTAGTGCCTTTCACAGTATTTTAGTGTCTTTTTCAGTCTCATTTCTGCGTCCTATTTATTTCTCTTTTGTTTCCTTACCCTTTCCTTTTCTTGTCTTTACTCCAACTCCTACCCACTTTCTCTCTCTCTTTCTCTCTCTCTCTCTCTCTCTCTCTCTCTCTGTCATTATTTTAATGTTTCTTTTTATTATTGCTGTCCCCCCCTTTAACTTATCCTTTCTTCCTTCGTTCTCTTTACTACTTCGTCCCCTCTCTCCCCGTCTCCCTCTTTTGCTCACTCCATTTCCATCTCTCTCTCTCTCTTTCTCTTTATTTCTCTATTTTACCTTCCTATTACTTCCACTCAAGAACTTCTAACCCTAACTCTTCTCTCTATCTCTCTCTCTCTCTCTCTCTCTCTCTCTCTCTCTCTCTCTCTCTCCCCTCTCTCTCTCTCTATCTATCTAACTATCTATCTGTCTATCTATCTATCTATCTATCTATCTATCTATCTATCTATCTATCTCTCTCTCTATCTATCTATCTATCTATCTCTCTATCTCTCTCTCTCTCTCTCTCTCTCTCTCTCTCTCTCTCTCTCTCTCTCTCTCTCTGTATATTTATACATATATATGAAAAATGCATTGAATACTACAAGACGTGCACGTAGGACGGACAGAGAAGGACCCTAATTCGTCATCAGTTATCGACCAAAATACTAATACTCAGTTTCATGTCTTTAACGATAAGATAGAATTTCGTATGTCGGCGGCACCCGCAAAATTTGCGCAGAGTTAGGGTTCGAGCAAACAATATATATATATATATATATATATATATATATATATATATATATATCTTTCTCTTTATCTCTTTTTACCTCGTTGTTATTTCGTCTCCCGCTCATCTTTCCCTCCTCTTTCCACATTCTTCTTTCTTCGTTCTTTTCTTTCAGTGCGTGTGTGTTACAACACCCCTAACCCTAAGTCACCGATTAACAGCCGGTGGGACACACTGATGTCAGTTCTGTTTGTCTGTGTCTAAAGCTTTCTTTCCAGAATACTGTGCTTCGTTATTCTTAGGTGCCACAAGATTTGGCTGAAACAATCGCAAAAGTATTGAAATTATATTCAAGAAGTATGAGCTGAGATTTTGAATGTACAACCTTTGATAATTATACTTCATTTATTGAAAAATAATTAATTACTTGATAATTTTCTGTATTAAAATATTATTCGATTAAAATAGTCATCTGCTTAGCATACTTCATATAAATGCAACGTGAAAAGTAAATTCACTGCGGTATTCATCCGGAAATATCTCTCATGCACGTGCCATGTTGAAAAGCACAATACATATTAGGTTGGCAACTAGGTTTCTGCTGTTTCTTTAATTAAAATTTTTTAAAAGGTTTAATAAAAAAAATAACAACTAATCAATCAATAATGTATTCACCCTTGTTGTTCACAACTTCTTCCCAACGTTCAACAAGATTTTCAATACCTCGAAAAATTGATCCAACCAAGCTCTCGATTCTACATCAGTATTGAACGAAACTCCGCGAAAAGCATTTGAAAGAGATCGAAAGAGGTGGAAATCCATTGGTGCCAAATCAGGACAGTACGGCGGGTGTGGCAGCACTTCCCAGTCATGCGTTTGAATGCCTTCCTTGGATATATTGGCGATATGAGGGCGGGCGTTGTCGTGCAGCAGAAGAACTCCATGCTGCCGATTAGGTCTTTTCTCTTGAATAGCCGTGTTGAGTCGTTTCATCTATTGAACATAGAGTTCCGCGTTGACCGTTTGGTTCCATTCAAGCAACTCGTAATGGATAATCCCTTCCCAGACCCACCATACGCACAACATCGTTTTACGCGGATGAAGATCTTGTTTCACGTGCGGTGTCGCTTGTTTACCGGGGCTAAGCCATTCCTTACGCTGCTTCATATTGATGTACAGGCACCATTTTTCGTCGCCAGTAATAATTCAGTAAAGAAATCGTTGCTTGTGTCCATGAGTTGAGCGGTGACGAGCAAGCAAACCAGCGGAGATTGTGGCTCGTTGATTTTTGTTGTTGTCACTTAAAGCATGCGGAATCCATGCTCCATACTTCCGAACCTTTCTCATCAAGTGAAGATGCTTCTCTATAGCAGTGTGGGAGCATTACATTTTCTCTGCCAGTTCCTTTGTCGTTTGACGAGAATTTTCGTGCAAAAGTTGGTTTAATCGCTCTTCATCGAACTCAACTCGACGGCCAGAACGAGGTGCGTCTTTGAGGTCAAAATTTCCATTTTTGAACTTGGGATACCAATCATGAGCGGTTCTTTCAGCTATGGCACCCTTCTCTCTCCATACACAGTACATAGGTCGTGAGCAGCTTTTGCGGCCTTAGAACCTTGATTAAAAGCAAAAAGAAGGAGGTGTCGAAAATGCTCCTTTTTCTTAACATGACATTCCATTTTAATGATCTGAAAATAAACAAAAATCAACTAAAATTAACTAGAAAAAAAAAAAAAAAAAAGATTCTAAAATGATTCAAAAATAGAATTCTCGAAAATAACAGATTTCAAAATTTAAAAACGCAATATATTAAAAAAAAAAAAAAACTGCGGAAACTTAGTTGCCAACCCAATATATAGGAGGTGGACTAAAATCGTACTAGTGAGGGGCAGTGAAAATACTAGATGCATTTATTAGCAAAAATATATAAATAGCCATCTTTAAATACAGTTTTTGACTTTATACGGCCGGAACTGGAATACCACGGTTTCGTGAAAGATCTATATTAGCGACATAGGCTGCATTAATATGGAGAGGTAATATCTGTCGCCACTTAAATGTGGATGTTCTTTTGGAACAAATTTTACTGCAGTGGTTAGCAACATTGCCTCAAATGTGGTAAAGCACGAAGGTTCCTATCGGAAATGGAAAGCCGCATCCACGATGCTCATGTTTAAGAGAGCAATCAAGCGATGGCTTTACTCAAAATCGAATGGCAGTCATCATATGTGTATATATATCTGTGTGTATGTGTGTGTGTATAATATGAATTTATATGTGTATATATATGTATGTATATATGTATTTATGTATCTGTCTATCTATTTATCCATCTATCTATCAACACACACACGCATACACACATATATATGCATATACATATGTGTTTGTGTGTACATACAAATACATACATGCACATATATAATCACTTTTGCTAACATTTTTGATGATTTCTATAAGGAATATAAAAGTGATCACTCAAAATCAATTGAAATCCAACTGGAAATCAAGATTCTTCATTAGAGGCCATCAGTCACGTGTCAGCCTGTAACAAAATGTCAGCTGTCACGACGGGCAATCATGCTGTTCATTGTTTCTAACTTGAGACATCAAATCGCAGATAAACTTTATGTTAGAACTTTATTATTATTATTATTATTATTACTACTACTACCACTACTACTACTACTACTACTACTACTACTACTACTACTATTACTACGACTACTGCTGCTGCTGCTGCTGCTGCTACTACTACTACTACTACTACTACTACTACTACTACTACTACTACTATTATTATTATTATTAGTATCATTATTATTATCTCGGAGTGAATGATGGAGACGGTGTACAACACTCAGCCATGCAGGAGATCCAAAATGTGTCCTAAAGGAGAGAGTGTATGGCATAAGAGCGATCTCAATGCGGATAATAGATGTAGAGTTGTTAACACTCTCGTAATTTTAAGTAGTGAGGTACAGCTTCAACCTCACCAGCTCAGTGGAATCAAGAGACTGAGATCCCAAAACAAGACAAAACGCTAACTATAAGGAAAATGCATCACCTGAAAGCATAAGTCGACGAGGAGAGCCTAAACAGAGATTTAGTGGGGAGAAAATTTATTACAGCTTGAACTAACTTTCAAGACACCTCCAACAATTGGATTGGGTGCATCCCTAACAAAGGCTAATGGCCCGCTGCTCCGAATCGTAAGTCATACGATCTTCTTTATATGAAATGAAGTGGCACAATGCGGGAAAGAATTTAATGTCCTAGAAATTCTTCCAGAAGGAAACGAAATGAATGCTATCTACACTGAGCGAATGAAGCAGAAAGGTAAACACCATGGACAGTTTGATCAACAGAAAAAAGTCGAGTGGAGAAGAACATGAATGGAGCAAAAGGAAATTCAAATGAGGGAAGAATCTAGTTTAAATGAACGATATGCTCTATAACATGTATTGAGTACTCTCCTTCATTAATCGACAAGAAGAAGCATAGCGTCTACCAACGCCTCGTCGGGAAAATTTGGTTAACACATACACGTATATACCTACACACACACACACACACACACACACACACACACACACACACACACACACACACACACGTATTGCGAGATAGACGGACATTAAGAGTGGGAATAAGGGAGAGACAGAAAGAGACAGAAAAGGAAAAGGCAGAGGGAAAGGGTGAAACACATAAATATACAGTTTAATGAGTGAAAGAATAGGGTTTAAATGAAGCAAAGAATCTATGAACAGACGGAAGACGATGGAACGAACGTTCTCTGCCCTGGACATATGTACTGAATATATTAATTCGACGGCGTCTGCCTCCTCAGTCAGCTTTTGTTGTTAACTGCAACATTTTTTATGGCTGTACGTAATGAATTATTGCTTGTTTTTCGTTGCTGATTGTGTTGTTGGGTGTACGTCTCTGGTGTAACGAGGTGGGGGTGATGGCAATGATTAGATGTGAGGGTTGTGATGGTAATGATAGGGGCGGCGGCGAGGAAGATGCTTGAAAGTAGTGGTGGTGGTGGTGGTGGTGGTTTTGGTGGTGATATTCATTGCAGTTGTAAAACGAATAAAAATCCAGGGTTGGTTATGATAGAGAAGAGACAAAAAACCAGCCGCCTTCATTTGTATCTTATTCGACATGCTGTGTTTTTGATATTGCCTTTTATCATCTCTCATTCCATTCGCTCTTCCATAATATTTTTATATTGCCATTTTCAAAGACAGATGGATGTTCATCTGAGTAGCAGAGAGATTTTTCTTAAAGCAAGTGGAATTTAGTGCGATATATGCAGAGTAGCTTCGCTGCGTTGCTGTGTATTCAGCGAAATAAAGTCAGAGAGCAAATAAAACATCCAACCGTAATGTGTTGTATTGTCCCAGGAAAAGCTCCTCCAAACCCCGCATCAGTTATCATTTGTTTTCTAGAAGTCATGGATATCCCTTTAAAAACGCTTAGTAGTGATGGTCTGTTTTTGTATCACCAACGATGTTGCTTCTATTGTCCCATTCAAGGCAGGTTTACAAATCCAAGCCAAAGGCAGCTTTTTATTTATATACGGAGCAACCATTTTGTGAAAATATGGTTATAGTATTGAAATGTGGGCCATCAATATATTTTTTCTGTGCTTTAGGTTTACATTTTAACTGTTCTGAAGCTAAAAAAATTTCTATGAGAATTATGAGCAGCAGTTATGTTCAATTTGAAATGTTTTATTGTAACCAATAAGGACGCGTAACAGGACTTCACGTTAGTTGGAAAGAAAGAAGACAACATTAATAACACTGTATAACAATGAAAAGGAACGGAATTAAGAATAACCTTTTCTAGGGATATATTGTGTGCAGATCACGAACATAACATCCGTTTCGTCCTGTGACCCTCCAACTTCTCATATAAATTACCATCTTATGTTAAGTACACTGATGGTTCCATAGGAATTGAGTGCAAACGGGATTGGGCCGAAACTGACCACTCTAAAAGTTATGAAAGGATTTTGAAATAAGTTTAATAGAGCGTCACCTCAGATTCGTCACCTTATAGCTGATGAGAACTTCGAGGCGACAATGGATGAAACTAAGCTAGCAGCCTGGCATGCATTCAAAGATGTATGCAAAGACCTCTAAGAAAGCACCAAGTGGCCCAGCGAAGGAGTACAATCAAGTGCTACCAAGATTTAGGATGCAATATGTCACTGAAGATACACTTTCTTCATTCTCATCTGTCCTTCTTCCCAGAGAATGCAGGAGATGTGAGCGACGAACATGGAGAGAGGTTCCATCAAGATATAGCATCAATGAAAAACAGGTATAAGGGGAAAATGGAGCTCAGCTGTGCTGGCTGGCCTCTGCTGGAACCTGAAGCCTGATACACCTGAGACGTCTGATGAACGAAGAAGTAAATACTAAAACGTAGTTTAATACATTATATAATGCTAACAAACATGGCGATTCATAAGATATTCATCTCTCTCTCTCTCTCTCTCTCTCTCTCTCTCTCTCTATATATATATATATATATATATATATATATATATATATATATATATATATATATAATAATAATACAAGGAATATATATACATGTATACACACATATATGTACATACTTACATCTACATGTGTATATATATGCATATCAGGGTACAGGACGTTAGAACAATAAACTACAGACAACGGAACGAACACATAGGAAAACGGA
>NC_142935.1:100591749-100599249 GCF_046866305.1 Octopus bimaculoides
TTTATGAAGGTGGTGAGATGACAGAGTCTGTAGAGCGTTGGAAAATGCCTTAGGGGTTTTTGTACCAGCTTTTTAGGCCTTCTGCCTAAACATTATTATCATCCTTAGCAGTGGTTCTTTATATTTTGAGTTCAAATCCCACCGAAGTAAAGTTTGCCTTTCGTTCTCTCAACACTAATAAAATTAAGTACCAGTGAAATACTAGCGTTGGTTTAATTGACCAACCGCTCCACACATGCCAACAAAATACATTGACAGCCTTCTGCCCAACGGTCAGCTGGGACGGAGAGGAGCCGAGGTTAAACATCAATAGCTGCAAAGCCTGTCACCGTAAAAGTTTATAGCAGACCTGTATATATTTCGAGTTTTACCTGTAGCGATAAGGTTCGATATAAGGTGTGTGGCTTAGGTTTTTAAAATGTAGACTGTCCTTGTAGTTAAATGTTGTTTTCGTCCCAATCTTCAATGCTACTACTACTACTACTACTACTACTACTACTACTAATGAGTCTCCTTCATTTCAAACAATCCCACAAGACTTTCATTAATCATTACCATCCTTCTTCCTCTTTTTTAGATTCTCTTTCTTGCCTCGTTTTCAAAATATTTACTTATTTTACTGTGACTAATTCCAATCACTTCTTTAAATGTTTTTTTTTTAATCAATTATCTTAACAAGTTGTTTTTGTTATTGTTTTTTTCTTTAGCTCTTCTTTTTAAATATAATTTTCATTCTTTCTCATGATTGTCTATTACAGCTATTCCTGATTTTTGGAATATTACCATTGGCTTTTAATTCCTTCCGGGTTTCGTAATAAGATTTCTTCATCGTAACATATATTGAACGGTTCTAAATATATTCGGAAAATGTCAGGGAATAACTGTTGTTTGGTCTACAAATTGTTCTCGTTGAACAAAGCTTTGTTAAATCATGAGAAATTCGATTCCGAATCGAATCGCATTTTATTTCTCCTCGAAGTTGTGACGATAAAACGAAAAGGAAACAAATATACAAATAAAATCAAAGTAAAAGATACTTTCGCTGCCAAGTGCCAACTTGTTGACTGCTTAATCAAATTTTGGCAATGATCTAAAGTTCAAGAAGGCTGGAGAACTTGCTCAACCTTTTGATATGACGAAGTGTTTTGGGAAGGACTTTGGCAGCAGAAATCTTCCAAGAAACGATACAGAAATATTAATGCAAAAGCGAATCTAATTTAATAAGTAAAACAAAGATTTAAAACTGGAGAGGAAAGAAATGAAGGAGGAGGGGGAGGAGGAGGAGAAGAAGAAGAAACAATATGTAGGCGCGCATGCGCGTGATTATGATTGCATCTAAGCTTGGATATATCTGTGTACATTAATGTATTTGAGGACGCTAAAGTAAGAGGGATGGGGGAGAGTAAGAGAGAAGGGGAGGGGAGATACGCAAAAGAGTTTGTAGGAGAGAGAAAATGAAAACAAGATGATAAACGGATAATACGAAATAGTCTGCGTGATAAGAAGAGTAACTGTGTCGTGTATGATGTAGAAATGAGGAGGGTGGGCATAAAAGTAACAAAAAAACAAAAAAAAACAAGACAAATGAAGACTAAATATAGGAGGTTAATTCCATAAAATAATATATTCTACAAAAAAGCAAACATCAAGTCTTCTTCTAAAATATTGGGTTGGCAACTAAGTTCCCGCCGTTTTTTTTTTAATTTAAAGTTTTTAAAAGGCTTAATAAAAAATAACAACTAATTAATCAATAATGTTTTCACCCTTGTTGTTTACAACTTCTTTCCAATGTTCAACAAGATTTTCAATACCTCGTTGGTAGAAATCACCCGATTTCGACTCGAAAAATTGATGCAACCAAGCTCTCAATTATGCATCAGTATTGAACGAAAATCCGCGCATAGCATGTGAAAGAGATCGAAAAGGTGGAAATCCGTTGGTGCCAAATCAGGAGAGAACGGCGGGTGTGGCAGCACTTCTCAGCCATGCGTTTGAATTGCTTCCTTGGTCATATTGGCGATGTGAGGGTGGGCGTCGTCGTGCAGCAGAAGAACTCCATGCTGACGATTAGGTCTTTTCTCTTGAAGAGATCTACTCAACTCCGACGCATTGCTCTACTCTTCAGCGGCCATTCTTTTAACCAGACTCATCGCAGGGTGTATCCCCCTGGAATTCTTCAATTTTTATTTTCCCTCATTACACAATTACATACATACATACACACACACATACATACATACATACATACATGCATACATACACACACACATACACACACATACATACATACATACATACATACATACATACATATATATACACATACACGCATATATCATATGTACATATACACATATATATATGCTTACATATGCATACATGCGCGCGTGAACACACACACACACACATACACATACATGCAAATACAGGTATAATGTAGTTCTACATGCATAGTCACGGTTGGAACTGCTTTTTGGTGGATCGCCTTGATCAGAGCTGAAATGGGACTAAACAGCATCAACAACAACAACAACAACACCTCGACGACGACAACAACAACAACACTAATATCATCACAAAACCTGCAGCAGTAATAACAACATGAATGACGGAACCCGGATGTAGCAGATCGACTGCTGAATATAGCAGCTAAATCTTCCGCAAATCTCACCAACTGTCTTTTAGAAAGTTGCTAGACACGTTGGATAGTATAATTTTAGATTCGCTGTTTGAAGAAAAGACAGGAGAGCCAAAGCTGGAACGCCGTTGGTCACAGGTGTGTTCAATCATTACTCACCTGGGACTAATCAACAACACGAAGAGTAGCAGTAGTAGTAGCAGCATTGGTGGGGGTTGTAGTAGTAGGAGTAGTACTGGTGGTGGTGGTGGTGGTAGTGGTAGTTGTTGTGGTGACATCATCGTCGTGATGGTAGTAGTGATGTTGATGATGATGTTGATGTTGATGTTGTTGGTGACGTGGATGAGGTCCACCAAACGGCAGGTCACACATGGCAGATGGCTATAAACCATAACTAGCTAGCTTAACATGTTGGCTTATTTGTCGCATAAATTCATTTGATGAAGGGGACAGGCTTCCCTACCCCCTTCCCACCCCAACCGCCAATAAGGCCTTTTCTTGTTTGACTTATCAATAAAAGCTGCAGCGAAATGGTGCAGCGTGCTGCATGTCGCTGCTCGGTCTTGTGCGTGTCACGTGTTTGTGCTCGGTGTCATGAAGTCAGGTCACGGGTTAATGTCAGCCGAGAAATATAGGAATATAAAAGGGGAAATTAATTAAATGTCTACTGGTATTTAGACACCCCCACCACTTACCCACCTCTCATTCACCCACCTAACTTGATTCCTTCGTTCTCTCTCTCTCTTTCTCTCTCTCTCCCCCTCTCTCTCTCTCCGCCCTCTCTCTCTCCTCTCTCCCTCTCCTCCTCTCCCCCTATCTCCCCCTCCCCCCCTCTCTTTTGTCTTATACTTCCTTTCTTTATGTTCTTTCAGTTATTTCTTTCTGTCTTTCAAGATGTTATTGTTGTTGTCTTTTGTGTGGTTATTTTATTGCTTGTTTGTGTTACTTTCACTTTCGTTTTACGTTTCTTGTTTTTTGTTCACCAACCTTTCATAGTTTCATGCTGTTAGATAACAAACTTTGACTCTGTCTCTTATAATAACGACCATCAACAGAATGGAATCACTTTTTGCTTGGCTGTCTTAACAGTAGTTTTACAAAAAAATTTATCTTGCTTTCATTTTCTCGTCTCGGATTCTCCCGTTTCATTCTCTCTCTCTCTCTCTCTCTCTCTCTCTCTCTCTCTCTCTCTCTCTCTCTCTCTCTTCTCCTTAATTCCCTTTTTCGCTCTTTCTAACTCTATCTTGATATGAAAGAAGGGAACAAAAAAGAAATTAAATCCCTGATTTGTGGGAATGTAGTAAATGTCCTGTTGTGAATTCACGGTGAGCGAAAGTGTAAGTGCCGTGATACATTACGCAATAACTTCAGAATTTTTTTCTTTTAACTTTGACGTTTGCACTGATTTTGTGTAGCATTAGAAGTCTGTTCTGTGTTATAAAAGATTCAAGTTTCGTCTGGATGAGCAGCAGGTTTATTATTCGGATGCTCTTCCGAACATGTTTTTGATGTTCGGTTTTAATCTGTTGTAATACTCGTGTTGTGTGATTCTAAAACAACGTATTCATCTTTGATATATCTTAGGATGAATTTTAGTTACTATTTGCTATATGTTACTATATACTACATCTATTAGTTCTTGGTTTCTTTTATTTTTCGCTTTTATCAGTCATTGGTCTACGGCCATGCTGGAACAACGCATTGAAAGGGGGGGGGTGGATAAGTATGGCATTTGTCCTATCGGCCTCTTCACCGAATTGCTAACTTACGAAGACGCAAACAAACCAACACCAGTTATCAAGTGGTGGTCATGGGACAAACACAACAAAGGCACTCAACCACACACATACACACATACACACACGAATACACACATACACACACAAATACATATAAAGCTACAGCAGCATTCTTCACAGTTTACCAAATTCGCTCAAATGGGATTGGTTGGTTTGGAGCTATATGGTAGAAGAGACTTGCCTAAGGTGCCAAACCTAAATGGTTTGGAGAAACCTGGGTTTATTCAATATCTGGAACCATAAAAATGTGAGAATGGAGAAGGTCAGGTTACCTTTGACCCCAGACCTGTTCCGTTAGGGCTGACTTGGGTCCATACAATAGCAACAAAAGGGCCAGTACCGTCCCCCGATTACTAAGTAAGCTGGCACCTCGAAGAATGTCATGAATCGAACGTCGCGAAAGGATTTGAACCCGCATATGTTGGAGCCGGCCATCTATACGCATCATCACACAATTCACATGCACGCAGACCATTGAAATAATGGTCGGTGGATGATGGGACTGATAACTGATCAGATAGCTAGGTCGGCTGCTCAGCACCTGGCTCCACTGACAGTTATTATGGCTGCTCTACAATTGTTTTGCCATTAATTACAACTAAATCCAACCCCCACAAATACCCACCACCACCACCACCACCACCACCAACCCCAACCCCAGAAAAAAACAAACAAAAAAACGAATTAAATGAAAAAAAAAATTGCGTCAATGAATTAAGTCGAAATGAGAGGTAACGTTCTTTAATGAACTTCACAATCAGAATCTATCTTTGCACGTTCATTTTTTTATTCCTTCAACCTGCCATCTTGATGCAACCTTCTTCTTCTTCTTCTTCTTCTTCTTCTTCTTCTTCTTCTTCTTCTTCTTCTTCTTCTTCTTCTTCTTCTTCTTCTTTTCTTCTTCTTCTTCTTCTTCTTCTTCTTCTTCTTCTTCTTCTTCTTCTTCTTCTTCTTTTTCTTCTACTTCTTCTTCTTCTTCTTCTTCTTCTTCTTCTTCTTCTTCTTCTTCTTCTTCTTCTTCTTCTTCTTCTTCTTCTTCTTCTTCTTCTTCTTCTTCTTCTTTCTGTCCTCCGTTATCGTTTTGAATTAACAACAACAATAATGATAATAATCTTTATTATTATTATTATTATTATTATTATTATTATTATTATTGCCGTTTTCGTCGTCGTCATCCTCATCAGCCTCATGAGTAATGTCTTCTCTTTCGATCGATCTCTTTGTTGTTGTTGTTATTGTTCTTGTCAATATTTCTTCTTCTTGTTACTGTTGTTGTTCTATATCTCTCTATTACTGCAATTGGTCTTCTCTTCTCCCCCCCCCATTTCGTTCTTTCTTTCCTTCTTTTTTTCTTAAATTATTTACTTCTTTCCTTTTATCTTCCCTTTTATATTATTATCTTTTGTTTATCTGCCTTCTTTTTAAAATTTATTTCTATCCACTTTTCTCTTTTATATTTCACCAGGCCACTCATTCGACATCTCTTTCCTTTTCTCTCTCTCTCTCTTTCCCTCTCTCCCTCTCTGTCCGTCTCCTCGCTCTTTCTCTCCCTCTTCTAACTTCAGTTCGACATATGTAAGGTGAATGGCGGCCAACACACACTTCATGCCGAACACCGACTGCCGTGTCAATGACTTGCCATTGTTTACAAGATGCTGCTCCCCGGCCGTCGTAAACGAGAGCGTTTCTCCCTTGTCACTCCACCTTCTATTCGAACCCTTCTACCGCCTACCATTCTTTGACAGATCAAACCTACAGCACACACACACACACACGCGCATCCACACATTCATCTCATACATCGTCGTTCATATTTACATGGGAAAACCAACATCCCGACATACAAAAGGAAACAGTGACAAGCGATGTTGGTGTGTGTTTGTATGGGCTATTTTACATGAGTGTGTGTCTTTATAAGTGAGTATGTGTGTGTGTGTGTGTGTGTGTGTGTACGAGAGTGTAGTTAGGAAGAAGAGTTCAATGCATACATACATACATGCATACGCACGTATATTAATAGTGTTTGTGCCAAACAAGTAATGCAACTGCTTCTTCTGGTAACGCCATCGATATTATTTTGGTGAATCGACAAACGAAAACACACACATACACACACATATGCACACACACACACACACACACACACACACACGCACACACACACAAATACATGAGTACACATGTACACATATAGAACATACATGCATAATTAGAAATGTATGTAGAATTATGCAATAGTTATATGTATATATAAAAGATATAATCTTAAATTTATTTATTCTTCCGGTCTTTTTTTTTAATGGAATGCGGCCATGCTGGGTTACCACTTACAACAGTTTACTTTTAGCTTTGTTGAAATTGTATGGTTAAAAGTTATTCTACAATTAAGTTTCAATCAGATAATCTAGTCCCAAGAGTATTACAGCTTGGTCCGGTATTCTAGTTAGAAATTGGTCCAAATTCTTCTTCAATGTTACAGCAGAGCTGCTCTTTTTTTATTTTCCTGATTCCTTTAAGACACAATTGGGGCTGGGCTCCAAATATGTGATTATCACTCTAGAGTCTTCTACTTGTCGATTGAGAAATAGCATACGTGGAGATTGGCAGCGTCTGTCAATTCGAGCATTTAAGTTTTCTTTAATACTGAAATATGGGGAATGACTTTCACAGGAGACGTTAATATAACTATCCTAGATTACTGTAATTTTAGTATATCCTTACTATGGATCCAATAAGCTGATCTGCCACCTTTTGTTATTCCAGATTGAAGGAGATGGCTGTAACAACACTTTGAGCATACCTTACTAAACACTGGTGGTCACAGATGACCGGTTTGCGATCGGAACGTGAAGACAATTTGGAAACTCGCTATGCAATAATGTTTTGCGTTAAACTGGGCATAAACGCTACACAAATTTATGAAATGATCCAGATTGCTTATGGACTGACTTGTATGGGCCAGGCATTTGCTTTTCGCTGGCACAAGAGGTTCATGGACAGGAGAGAGGAGGTGAGAGACGACGAAAGGTGAGGGACGGACAGGGACGTCAGAATGTCAGAACT
>NC_142935.1:100604249-100606749 GCF_046866305.1 Octopus bimaculoides
AGTCGCATTTTTCAAAATCTCATTAGAAAAACCCTTCCGACCTCTTATTGGTGTTTACCAAGAGGAAACTCGATCTAAAATTTCATCAAGAAAGAAATTAGTTTCTCTTGAGATGTTTGCTCATTAGAACCAACGTTTTCATTAAGATTTACACACAGCTCTCCCTCTCTCTCTCTCTCTCTTTCTCCCCCAACAGCACCACTCCTGTCCCAAGCGCTGTTTGTCTCTCTGTTTGTCCCATCGCGATGTTAGGCCGCCGTCCATACGACCATCAACCCCATTGTCCGTTCAAATGGTAGTTTGGTGGTTTGTATCGTTTTGTAGAGGCGTTTCTTTTTCTTTCTTTTTCTTTGTTTTCTGTTTCGTATTCAAACATACAGTAATCACATATACATACATAACCACACACCCACACAGACAAGGCAGCATGCAGATATATACACACTACTACTACATCACTCATTCTTCCTGTTTTTACCTCTCATTCGCCGATTTTCTCTTTCTTTTCTCTCTTTTTGTTTGTATTCCTTCTTCTTTCACTCCACACAATCATAGGAATGAACACAGACGCGCGCGCGCGCGTGGTGATAACAGAAAGACTGGGGTGGGGAGGGGACTAAAATTGAAAACAGGAATGTTATTAAAAAAAAAACTCTACACACACACACACACGCACACACACGCATACACACAAACACAAACACACACACATACAAACATGGACATTCATATATATAGGCATATATATTTACATACACACAAACACAAATACATACAAATACATAAATGCACCTGTTTGTGTGTATATACATACATATATACATATATATATTTATATAGATGTGTGTGTATGTGTAACTGTATGTATATGTATTTACATATATGTATGTGCGTGAGTGTATGTATGTACGTATGTATGTATGTATGTATGTATGTATGTATGTATGTATAGGGATGTATACAGTTTCCATTTCAATAACATTCCTGTTTTCATTTTCTCCCCATTCTTCATTAAATATTCTTTTTTGAAATTATATCCACCCACATACACACATTCTACACACCCATACACATGGCCATATCCATACAACTTATGTACATCTAAATTCACATTCTGACACATAAAAAAGGTTGGTTTTTTTTCCAATCTTCTCTGTTTCGCTCTGTTTATGTCTTTCTGTCTGCTTATCTCTCTCTCTCTCTCTCTCTCTCTCTCTCTCTCTCTCTCTCTTTCTCTCTCTCTCTCTCTCTCTCTCTCTCTTCTCTCTCTCTCTCTCTCTCTCTCTCTCTCTATCTATCTATCTATCTGTCTATCTCACATGCGCACACACGCAAGCAAACACACATGTTGGATACGTGTATACTTACAAACATAAATACAGCAGGTCGACAACACGTTAGAGGCGATGAGAAAGCCGATTACATCGATCGCCAGAGCTCAACTGGTAAGTCATTTTCTCGACCCTGGGAAGGTGAATGGCAAAGTCGACTTCGGCGCTATTTGAATATAGAAAGCCAGAATTACACACACACACACACACACACACACACACACACACACACACACATACTGAAGCGTTTCACTGTTTTCGAAAAATAAACCGGAATAGAAATTCCTATTTTCTCCGAAGCTCTGCCTTCGTCTGTCGCTACCTTATGTGCACTACCTCTCTCTCTCTTTCTCTCTCTCTATTAACCCTTCTCTCACTCTCTTTCTTTCGCCATTCATTTCTTTCTTTCTTTCTTTCTTTTTATCTTTCTTTCTCTTCATTCTTTCTCTCTCTCTCTTACTCTCTCTCTCTTCCTCTCTCTCTCTTCCTCTCTCTCTCTTCCTCTCTCTCTCTCTTCCTCTCTCTCTCTTACTCTGTAATATTTTCTATCTTTACGTTAACGCAATCTGGATTTATGTGAGCTTAAATAACACTTTTAATGTGTGTGTGTGTGCGTGTGCGCGTGCGTGTGTTTGCGTGTGTGTGTGTGTATGCGCGTGTGAGTGTGTATGCGCGTTTGTATGTATGTATAACAGTGTTTATTCTTTTCTACTCTCGGCACAAGGCCCGAAATTTTTGGGGAGGGGGGGGCAGTCGATTAGATCTACCCCAGTGCGTAACTGGTACTTAATTTATCGACCCCGAAAGGATGAAAGGCAAAGTCGACCTCGGCGGAATTTGAACTCAGAACGTTGCGGCAGACGAAACACCGCTAAGCATTTCTCCCGGCCTGCTAACGTTTCTGCCAGCTCCTCACCACTTTGAAGAGTGTTTATTTCTTTCTCTCGTCTCACTGGCCACAAGTTTTATGTGCCTGCTTGAATATTAGTTTGGTATTGTATTGTGATATGGGACTATAGTCTCTACAAATAGTCGTTTTTATTTTTGTGTGAAGTTTTATAAAGTTTGTAATTGTTCTCTAATATTTTCCTAATTTCATTTTGTTGCGTGTGGAGTAATATTCTGCAATAACTCCATGTTGTAAGTACATAGTGAGCCTATGTGAAAGT
>NC_142935.1:100611749-100621749 GCF_046866305.1 Octopus bimaculoides
TATGTATGTCTCTCTCTCTCTCTCTCTCTCTCTCTATATATATATATATATATATATATATATATATATATATATATATATATATATATATATATATGTAACTGCATACAAATATATGGGTTTGTATTTGTAAAAGCACATATACATATATATTTTTGCATCGTTACATGTCAATATATATATATACACATAGATGTACGTATTTGTATGTATGTATGCACGTATGTGTGTGTGAATGAGTGTGTGTGCGTGTCTGTAATGTTTGTTAAGTCCTAAAATATAAAACAGGTTTTTGTCCTCTCTTGAATACTGGTCAATACGTACTGGCCGTAATCACATGATGTTAAATACTTATACTCGCACGCGCACAGAGCCTATACACACATCTTTATATTTGTAATCTATACAAAATGAATATACATGCGTGTGTATATGTATATATATATATATATATATATATATATATATATATATATATATATATATGTGTGTGTGTGTGTGTGTGTGTGTACATACGTACATATACACTAAAATACACACACACACACACACACAGAACCACGTTAATGGCTTAGGAGTGAGATTTGGGATTTCTCGGTTTTCTGTGAATCAGTTTTGATAAAACTTTTCCCAGTTGGTTTTGTACAATACGACAACACCATTTTAATGTTTTCATTATTCTGTATAATGTCCTTTCTTTTTTTATTTCAGATTCTTCACTTTTGGGGTGAACCATGCTAATAGCTTTTGAATGAAAATAGCCCGTCTAAAAGATTGTTTTTTTTTTCAGAAAATGAAGGGTGATGATACATATTAAGCATAAATTGAGTATATATTTCACAGAAAACCATGATAACATTATTGCTGTATTTGGGGATGGTCATTTTGCCAGTTTAGCCAATAAAAACACACGCACAGTTTAGCCAATAAAAACACATGCGCAAATAAAGACACATACAATAGGAATACAAAATGGCTGATCGCTAGTATGGAAAGACACACAAATAAGAAAGAAGAAAGCAAAGGACCACTGATGAAGTCACAGAAGTGTGACGAAAGAACTCTGGCTGAAATATGATTAATGTAAAAAATAAAATAAAGCTGAAGCAAATTAACACCAAATATATAGTGCGTGTGTTTTTATTGGCTAAACTGGCAACTGGCTTTAATGAGCCCAAGAGTACATGATGTTAGACTTGAGTTGTGTTCCCTGACGAAACCAGGGTGACCCTTAACGAACTTGACGGTTGAGAAAATGTGTGGGTCTATTTTGGAGATGAGCGTCACCAATGATTACGACATCAACAACAGGGTGGAGGGGTGATGTTGTGGGCTGGTATCATTGGGGACAGATTTGTTGGCCCAGTCATGGTGAGCCTGAAGAGGTTAAAGTGACCGCAGCCGCCTACTGCAATCTCCTGAAGGAGGTCTTGGATCCCTGGCTAGATGATATATTGCTGTCACTTCTCAGGAATCTCGTATTCATGTATGACAACGCTCCCTCCCACTCTTCCAGAACCACCCAAACATTCCTAGGGTCTCACGGCATACAAGGTGAAAGGTAGATGGTGTGGCCGCCAACATCCCCTGATCTCAACCCTATCGAACATCTTTGGTGTATCGTTAAACAAATTGTTTATGCTGATGAACGCCAATTTACGTCGAAAGATGTCTTGTGGGCGACCATGAAAGCTGCGGCAGAGGTAGTCTAACCTGCTACTATTAAGAAATTGACAGATTCCATGACTAATAGGGTTATCCGTTGAAATGGCGCTCATGTGGCTAAATAATTCATTCAGCAAATGTTATAATATTATTCATTAATGTTTCTGTAGAATCTCTCAAAGACTACAGAAACATGTTAAAAAGAAAAAGAAAAAGATGTTTCGATAAACGCACCTCTAAATATTACAAAGCTAATACAAACAAACGTACCATAGTGTACAACACTGTATCTTAAAAAACAAAAGACGTTTAGGAACTGCCACAAAGCAAGCATTTGAAAAATGCGTGCGTGTGTGCATGTGTGTGTGTGTGTGTGTGTGTGTGTGTGTGTGTGTGTGTGTGTGTGTGTGTGTGCGTGTTAATGCTTATTTTAATGTCGTATTATAATAAAAACCACTTGAAAATCAGTTGGAAGATTACTCAAAAATACTTTTGAAAGACTATAATAAGCAAGAATAAATTTGATAGTGACTTCGAAGTTTTCATCAGACTTAACCACCATCGAACCGTCCAAATTCGGCAAAACAGACCGAAATTTCGAAATTACTGTCAACAATGTTCCTACCGAAACATTATTTGTATGTACGTATTCATATATATGTTCATACATATACATATATACACATATCACACACACACACACATACAGACACACTCGCACGCATACACATATAAATAGACGCATACATGTATACGTATATACATATACTCATACATCTTGAGAAGAGCATTACGTTTGTTGACTTTTAATTTGCTTTCCCACTTAACTCCCGCAGATATGTGTGTGTGTGTGTGTGCGAGTGTGTGTGAGTGTGTGTGCGAGTGTGTGAGTGTGTGCTTGTGCGTTTGTGTATGTATGTTGTTTAAATAACAAAGCTGTGTAGTGTGTGTTTTCCTTTTTGTTTTATTGTATTATTGAATATAACATTTGTTTATGAATATAGAATAGACATGTTTGTCTTACAGCTTGATGGGACCCGGCAAAATAACAGTTGATTAAATGTGCATTAGACGGCTTTCTTTTCCTGAAATGCTATGGCTTCTTCCTTGTTTTATGTTAGTTGCATGTCGGATGTATATGTGCCGTCGTTCGTCTTTATAATCAGTAACAACGTCAATGATGACGACGGCTGACGACGATGACGACGGCTGACGACGATGACGACGGCTGACGACGATGACGACGGCTGACGACGATGACGACGGCTGACGACGATGACGACGGCTGACGATGATGATGATGAGGATGATGATGTCTTTTATTTGCGACCAAGACAACGGTTGTGGTGGGGGGGGGGGGAAGATCGCAACGACACACATAAAATGTAAGGGTTTACCTAGAGGAAGCTAATGCAGAAAGTAAAAATGAAAACATGAAATACAAGAATAAAAGCAATGAAAGATGGCGATGCAAATCCCCTTCATTCAGGAGAACCTCCATCAGTTATGGGAGGGCCTTCGATTGCAGTTAAAAGTCACGATAGCAGCAAATATTCGAATTCTATTTTCATCATTCTCACCTATATAAATATATATATATATATATATGGGAGAATATACGAAAAAACAATAACAGACGAGGACAGGTGGTGTAAATAACAAAAGGATGTATTAGTATGACGCTCGGGTGTGTGTGTGTGTATACATACACACACACACACACATAAGAATATATCGTTAAAAGTGCGAAACTTAATATTACCAATTGGTCGATAACTGATGAAGAATTACGGACCTTCTGTTTGTTTCCCGTTTATTTTTACATTCAGTATACGTTATGTCGTTTGTTTATTTACAGGTAACCACAAAGATGTGAGTTCGAGTCTCATGGCTGGCCGCTGACAAGTTTTTCTGTAATATAAAGGATATTATCCTATTCACGCTGTTCATGCATTATTCTGCGCTTGAGAATAAATTACCTCCATATCTCTATATCTCAATACATCTCCACACTTTCTACAAAGCAAACATTCTCTCTCTCTCTCTCTCTCTCTCTCTATATATATATATATATATATATATATATATATATATATATAGAGAGAGAGAGAGAGAGAGAGAGAGAGAGAGAGAGAGAGAGCCTAATTTTTAAAGCAAAACTAACATTTTCTCTGTCGTTGTTTTCCAGCAATTTAGTTTTGTAATTATTCATAGGCATTTCGTAGGCATCTCATCGTCCCCTCATCACACTGTCACACACTCACCCCCTTGAAAATATAATTATTTTAACCAGAATTTTTATTATTTTTTCCCGTGTATTATTTCTTCACTTTTTGTAGAATAATTTAACTTTTTGTATAATTCTCGGAAAAACATTTTCTTTATTTCATTGATTATTTAAAATAATGTTGTTTAAAATTTTACATATGAATGACGTGAGAGTCAAAACATGAATTTATTCATATTTTAACGCATCATTGCTTCTTTGACTATAGTTTGTAATTTTAGTGTAGAGTTAGTTTTTTTTTCTCCATGTCTTGTAGTATTCAATATTAATGTTAAAAAATTCCTTGAGGAATTTATAATTTTACTGTTATTTAATTTCGGTGTTGGAGGATTTCATTTCTATAATGTTTCGCCCACGACACCATACTTTTGAAAAAACGACCAATCCACCAGCCAGCCAATAAGCCAACCAGACAAGCAGCCAATAGACAAACAACGGGTCATCGAACTTTGTTTGTTGTTATTTTTAATTTAAACATGGTTGGACTGTTCTTTGTGGATATTTTTTATAAATGTAAACATTTGCAATAAATTTAATTCAAAATTTCAAAGGGGTCTTTAAGTTCATTAAAAACTTTCAAAACATGTATTTTCCTAAGTGTCATTAAAAAGAAAAAAAGAACTTTTGTCCCAAGATGATTTTGTTTATGACGAAATGTCAGCGTGAAAAGAAAGAACAAAGCTAGCTCTGAGCCGTAACTAAAAAGAAAGAGAGAGAGAGAGAGAGAGACAGAGAGAGAGAGAGAGAGAGAGAGAGAGAGAGAGAGAGAGTGGTGTGTGTGTCAGAAAGAGAGAGAGAAAGAGCGAAAGAGAGATAGAGAAAGAACGAAAGAGAGAAAGAAAGAACGAAAGAGAGAAAGAAAGAACGAAACAGAGAGAGAGGGTGTGTGTGCGTGTGTAAGAGAGAGTGTGTGTGAATGAGAGAGAGAGAGAGAGAGAGATTGGGGAGAGACACACAGACAACCAGAATAAGACGGAGGATTCTAAGAAGTGAGAGTCTGAGAAAAAGTGAGAGTTGAAGTACTCTCCCTCCCCCCTTCCCTCACACCGTGCCTGTCTGTCTGTGTGTCGGTCGGAAAGAGGTAGTTACGGTTCTAGGACATCATTTTTCACCCTACGAGATGACTTCTTGTGTACCACACGGATCCGTTCTTGGACACCTCGTATTTGTTGCATATATTAATGACATAGATGCCTACTTGAGGAATGTTAATATGCAGATGACATCAAGCTGTACCTTGAAATAAAAAAAGAACAGATCTTATGCGCTGTAGATCTTTCCTGCAATCAGAGCTGGAAACAATGCAGCAATGGATCTCTGATTTGCAACTCACGATAGCTACGGACAAGTGCGTCACCATTCACTTTAGGAGGAAAACTTCACCGTTACATACTCCCTCAGCAACACCAATCTCAGAAAGCATTTAGTAAATGTAATCTAGGTATTATTGTAAGCAGCGATCTGCACTGGACAAACCACATCTCTAAGCTTGTCAAGAAGGCTGAGGGTTTCCTGTAAGACCTTTGTCAGCCGCTCTCCAGCTATCTATTTAAAATTGTATACGACAATGGTACGTCCACACTTGGAATTCGCATCACCAGTCTGGAACCCCTATCTTGCTCAGCGTATAAATCTCCAGGAAACTGTTCAGAAACGTGCAACAAAACGAATACCCACCGACAGACATCAACCATACTCTGAACATCTTGCTTCCCTGGACATGGACACATTGAAGCTCAGACGTCTGGCAACCGACTCGGGAGACATTCACAAGATAATCCACCATCTTTCCTACAACAACTATTTTGAATTCCATGTGTCAAACACTCGTGGACATGCTTATAAAATCAAAAAACAACACAACACCCATGACTTTCGGCAACATTTTTTCCCACTCAGAATTGTTGAAGCATGGAATAAACTGCTCGCATCAGTCGTTAGCAGTCGAGACACTCCATCCTTCAAAACGTCCATGCTTCCTGAAATCCGTCAACAGTACACCTGAAGCCTTCTTTTATTTCTTTATTTTTCTTAGTTGTAGTGCACCTGAACACTGTATGCAAATTCTTTCATATAGATAGATAGATAGACAGATAGATAGATAGATAGACAGACAGATAGATAGATAGATAGATAGATAGATAGATAGATAGATAGATAGATAGATAGATAGATAAACAGACGAATAGATAGATTGTTAGACAGACAGACAGTTACATAGATGGATCCCTACTTCAACTCGTCATGATCATCAACATCATGATTAGCAGCGCCACCAAGCACCTCAAATACCACAACCGCCACCATCAGCCTCACTTTCATATAGCAGTTGTTATCATAAATAACACTTCAAACCACTCTACTACTAACACTTCTACTATATCTGCAACTAGCAGCACCACCACAACAACCACCAAAACGACTATCGACAACACTACAAAAGCTAGCAGAACCATTCCTTGTACTTTTATGAGACTCCAATGCCGCTGCTGGTAGTAGTAGCAGTAGTAGTAGTAGTAGTAGTAGTAGTAGTAGTAGTAGTAGTAGTAGTAGTAAAACTATGCCTATAATTTACTCACACTGACTTGCACGCACGTGCACGCACACACATACACAGACACACACTTCGCAAAATACACAACCACACAAACATAAGTTCACTCAAATAAACATCCACATAAATACATAAAAATGTCTGCACATACATGCAACAACAGTAACCGCTACACACACACACACACACACACACACACACACACATACACACACACATACATACACAGCATTATCATTATTTTTTCCATTACGATCGCTAACTTCTTTGTTTATTATCCACGCCTTTTAGGTATTATTTATTGTGAAATACTTATTTTCTTAGCAAATTTTACTTTATGTTTTTGTTTTTTTTTTCTCTGATAGGCGTTTGGAAAATTAACGCTTGTCTTTGAAGAACAGACTCCATAATATTGTCCCAATTTTATACTTTCCTACGTTCATTAATCAGACAACGGAATCGAGCGATAGAAGTTTCCATTCCGCACAGTAGATTTTCACTTACCAAAGTATATCTTGCGGTTAAACGGGGCGGTGATGCGTGATAAATGGGGCTTGTTATTCACTTGTTTTCACTTGTGTTTCAAGATACCGATACTTAGTGAAACAGGCGAGAATATAGTAAAGGAGTCGAGTAGCTGGGGCCGGTTCGGCAGAGGAGAAATAGGAAGGAAAAGAAGGATATAAGTATGGGGACGTACGCTTCATATATATATATATATATATATATATATATATATATATATATATATATATATATATGCATACCTGTATGTATGTGTACATATATTTACACACACACACACACACACACACACACACACACACACACACACACACACACACACATATATATATATATGAAAATAAAAACGATAAGTTTTGAAAAATTCTTTGATATCAAATGTATTCGTAATGCATACATACATATGTGTATGTGTGTGAGTGAGAGAGAGAGAAAGAAAGTGTGTATGTGTGCATGAATGTGTATGTGTGTATGTACATATACATACACATCACACATGCATATAAGAAATTATATTAAAATGAAATGAATTTTAGTAAATTCAGAAATAAAAATTATTGCGAATACATACACACACACGCATATATGTAGACACACATGTACACACAATTGTATATATATATGTATGTATGGATATATATATATATATATATGTGTGTGTGTGTGTGTGTGTGTGTGTGTGTGTGTGTGTATTGCATGTATGTTTATGTGTGTATGTGTGCGTGTGTGCCTAGTGTATTGTATATGTACATGTATGTCTCTTACCATTTCCATCAATTCCAGCGTCCACACATTTTGTACATCACCGGTCTGTTACTTGTTTCCTACAAAGTCCTCAAACCCATCTATCCACAGACGGCTTATCACCCATTATTTCCATTTGTACCTTGACAAAATTTATTCCTCCTTTAGTTGACACTTTTCCCTCCTCCGTAAACCACGTGTTTAGCTTCTGGCTTTCCTCCCAATACTTGTTCACCGTGGTCAACTCCTTTTTCAATTTCATTTCCCGCAACGATAAGTTCCTTGCCTTTAAATATTTCCCCAGCTATCTTGTATCTTCACTTTCCTCCATTTCACCGAACTCATCTTTTTCCTCAACTGCTTCTCATTTCTCAGCGATAGAGCAATAGGGACGGCTTTGGGAACCAAATAGCCCCTAAATACGTTGACCTGTAAATTGATCGTGTTGGTGCCCAAATCGTCTCTCAGTTCACCAGTCCCATCCCAAATGTAAACGATAATTTATTATAGGATTGTATTGACATCTCACTCACCCACGACTGGTAAGGTTTTCGTGACAGTAATCAATTCTTTCCACCTTTTCTTGGTATTCACATCTATCACTCCACATCTTAAAGAACGTCCTAGACATCTCTGCGTCCACTGACCACTCCAAGCTTGTTATCATCACCTCTATCAACAATAAATATATAATAAGCTCACCCCATTCAACCTCACCCACATCAAACGTCTTCCACCTCGCCACCTATCAAACATGACTTGAAACCCCGGACTATTAATTCCTACGTTATGGTTATCTCAGTATAGCCGTGGATGCTACCCACATCTACACCTGCCATGTTGATCACATCGGCACCCACAAAACCGAACACTTCATATTCGTCTTTGAATGTACCCGATTCTGCACGATTGACTAGGGAAAACTCCCCTCGACATAATCAAACCAGATTCATCGCCTGTTTCTGTTTCATGTAGCATATTTGTGCTTTCATGCCAAACACTAAGTCGGCGACCTTTTAGAATAGCTAATACATCGGACAAAGTGCTTAGCTGCATTTCGTCCGATTCTTTAGGCTGCGAATTCAAAGTACTTTCATGATTTCGAGGTCGATAACATAAAATATCAATCAAACAAACTGGATCGATGTAATCTACTGATTCCTTCGCGTCAGAAATTGCTGGCCTTGAGCTCTGCAAAAGACCAGTATCCCCTTTATGGGGAATGTTATGATCTCGCTCATTTATACGCTATGGAAACCGGGTAATTGTTCTGAGGATTCCTAACAAAAATTCTAAACACCATTACGCTTACAATGTCTCACAATTGTTCTAGTATGAGAATTGAAGAGCATATATATATATATATATATATATATATATATATATATATATACTCTTTTACTCTTTTACTTGTTTCAGTCTTTTGACTGCGGCCATGCTGGAGCACCGCCTTTAGTCGAAGAAATCGACCCCAGGACTTATTCTTTGGAAGCCTAGTACTTATTCTATCGGTCTCTTTTGCCGAACCACTAAGTTACGGGGACATAAACACACCAGCATCGGTTGTCAAGCGATGTTGGGGGGACAAACACAGACATACAAACACACACACACACATACACATATATATACACATATACGACGGGCTTCTTTCAGTTTCCGTCTACCAAATCCACTCACAAGGCATTGGTCGGCCCGAGACTATAGTAGAAGGCACTTGCCCAAGATGCCACGCAGTGGGACTGAACCCGGGACCATGTGGTTGGTAAGCAAGCTACTTACCATATTTTTCATTTAAAATGCAGAGATGTCTATAATAGGACATCTACTCGCTAGAAATAGCAGCAAAAGACTACATACCACAAAGGTTAGGGATAATTTCGAAAGGAAAATAAAAGAAATAGCAGCAAAAGACTACATACCACAAAGGTTAGGGATAATTTCGAAAGGAAAATAAAAATAAAATAAAATATATTTTATTTTTATTTTCCTTTCGAAATTATCCCTAACCTTTGTGGTATGTAGTCTTTTGCTGCTATTTCTAGCGAGTAGATGTCCTATTATAGACATGTCTGCATTTTAAATGAATAATACATAGTCTATTGACTGTTTTTTTACTCTCGCTAGACCACTGATGGTAAATAAAATTTCTAAAAAATTTTTTTTTGCTACCCTATAATTTATTAATATATATATATATATATATATATATATATATATATATA
>NC_142935.1:100629249-100664623 GCF_046866305.1 Octopus bimaculoides
AACAGGACCAACACTATCACTATCAACATTATCGGTTATCAGTGCTATCGCTATCAACACTATTACAGCCAACACTATTGCTCCCAATATTATTGTTCCAAAGGCTAAGAGTAAAAACACTTTTACTCTCACTACTATCCCTCCCTCCACTCACCCTCGTTAACGGTTCTCAACCAACATTATCACTATCCATTCTAGAAATACCAACATTTCCGCTCTCAACATCTCCATTCCCGACATTATCACACTCAATACTATTGTCATTGCTTAATCAATATTATTATTGTAACACTAAAGCGGTGAGCTGGCAGAGTGGTTAGCACGCCGGATAAAATGTTTTGCGGCATTTCGTCTGTCTTTACGTTCTGAGTTCAAATTCCGCCGCAGTCGAGTTTGCCTTTCATGAAATAAGTAACAGTCGCACACTAGGGGTCAATGTAATCGACTTTCCCCATTTCCAAAACTTTGGGCTTTCTGCCGATCGCACAAAGGATTATTAGTAACTCTAAGGCAGCGAACATTTGAAGCGTTGGACAAAAATGCTTTGCGGCATTTCTTCCGGTGCGTTCAAATACCACCGAATTCAGTTTTGTCTTTCATTGTTTTGGGGTCGATAACATAAATACTACTCAAGTACCGAGGTCGATGTAAGCGAATAATCCCTTCCATTTCTTCACTTTGAACCAGAATTTGAAACCGTTAAAAGCAAGAAACAAACAGATTTCTTGTCAATAGAGAAAGAACCGGATCCTAACCTAGATCCAAGGCACCTTCATTGGAATTTCAACATCAACAATAGGGTATTTTTGTATGTGTGTATGTATGTTGTTAGGAAGTTATAAATCATAATGTGAAGTGTCTTTTATTTTGGCACTACGGCCACAACACAGTGGGGACAAAAGCATAAAACGAATGAAAATGTTATGTTATATAAAAATGAAAAAGGAAATGGCTGCATGGGCCCCACTCCCATACAGTATCATTTGAACGTTCATACAAACTATTTACAATCGTTCTATTATCTTATTGTTTTATCTTATTCTCGTTTTTTCTTTTTCTTTTTAAAGATACAATTTTACTTTTGTCCTTCTTTCTTCAATAAAACAATTTTACTTTTTTCCTTTTGATATTTCATGAAGGGTTCGAATTCTTTTAACTCCACTACAGGTGGAAATTCATCGAACTCCGCCATCACTCCTGGCAGGTCAATCCCTTTCCCACACATGTCGTTTAGTCTGTTGTAGGTGTCCTTGTCAACCACGATGGCCTTCACATTCTCGGAATACACATCCGTGGCCAACTTAACTCTTATAAATATGTTTAAACTTTAATATTTTCTTTTCAGTTTCTTTGCTTTTTGCGTCACAAAATTCCATCGAAATCATTTTTTTTCTTATTAGTTTTCTCTTGTCCTGCTCCGCTCCTGGTACCTTCTTTTATTCCACCACTTTGGACAGTCTCTCCACTTGCGTTTCTAAATTTTCTCCCTCCACTGGAACAACCGGTGCCTTCACCAATGTCTCTTCCTTATGCAACTCCTCTTTGAACGCTTCAAGTTCCTTTTCGCTTACTTTGTCCACCACCATTTTGTCTTCCTTCCTTCTGGTCTCCTCCTTTTCCATCTCTTCTTTCTTCTTTTTCTACTGCTCTGGCGGAGAACTCACTCTCCCACTTCTCTTTTTTTAACCACTCTGAACCCCTCCTTCGTTGTTTTCTCCTTGATCCCGACCTGTAACACATGGCCCGTGCTCTCCTACCTCTCCGTCTGCTCTATCTGTTGTTCCTTCTGGGGGCACCTCACCTTCATGTGGCTTTTTTCCCCATATGTATAACATATAGGCGGCTGCCCTCTACCACCACTCTCAATCTTACGTCGTTGGGCAGCACTATCTCTTCGACAATTCTGTTTAGGTCTTCCACTGTTGCTTGAACCGTTAACTCTATTCCATATCCCCAGTAGTTAACACTTTTGCGTTCTTGTGGCCTTCAGTATCTTGGCCTCCTCATTCATGTCATACATTATGGCTGTCATCGGCCATACATCTTTCAGCTCTGGGGGCACTTTGCCAACTCGCACCCTGGCCACACGTTTGCTACAGTACGATGACAAAAGTACGCATTCTTCTGATCTTATTGCCTCCGTGGTGTGCTTAATTGCTTCCTCTTCTGATGCACCTCCACAGTAGCGTACTTTGTCCCTCTTGTTATAAATGCAGTTAGTCTTTTTATATTCTCCAAACACCCTTCAATAGCCTCTATTGTCGCTATTTCTATTTTCCTTGTTGCTATCTTCATTGTCTTCTGTATCACCGTCCTTTTCATTACGTTAGTCGTTAGTTCGACAGGCGGCGTTAATTTCAGTGTATTTCCATTTCTTTCCACCAACTTCTCGCATTCCTTCATTTTTCATGGTTCAACCTTTATTTCACGTACTTCCAGTGTTTCCACGTTTATCCCTTTTCCAGTTGCAGCCGCATAACTGTGGCCACCTGCTGGCGTTCTCTTCATTTTTCCCACAATGGGAATAAAGCAACGGATCTTTTCCTTTTTGCCGGCACATAGAAAAAAAAAATTTTTTTTAATGATGTTTTAAATGACACATTCTATCAGTATAAGAAATTTGAAAGTGTTTAGTTATAAGAAATTTTTTTTACTATGTGCCGGCCAAAAGGAAAAGATCCAAAACAACAACAATTCAAAAACACTAGCAACAATTTGAACCGTAACAATTAACCAAACAAATATTTAACACTATGACTTACGTTCTTATTTCTTTATTGTCCACAAGGGGCTAAACATAGAGGGGACAAACAAGGACAGACAAACGGATTAAGTCGATTATATCGACCCCAGTGCGTAACTGGTACTTATTTAATCGACCCTGAAAGGATGAAAGGCAAGGTCGACCTCGGCGGAATTTGAACTCAGAACATAACGGCAGACGAAATAATTTAACACTATGACTTACGTTCTTATTTCTTTATTGCCCACAAGGGGCTTACTATGACTGACGTTCTTCCTGACAAGAAACAACTCGAACCGCCTGTGAAGTAAACAGGAAAACAGTTTTCATGCTGCACTGTAAGGGTGAAGTCCATTGTTAAAATGGGGAGGGGGCGCTAGAGTTATTAGCCAAAAAAAAAAAAAAACTGTGAAACTATGACAAATTGGTTAGACCCTGGCAAACTTTATAAACAGAGATAATTTTACCTGCCAGTTTTTTCTTTTTGTTTTGTGAGTGTTTATTCTGCGAGATAAATTTGTTCAATTGGATTCTGGAAGTTCTGATTACCTGTTTAGTTTATGCACTTTGTGTTAGGCATTTACGGATTTATTTTATGCTCCAAGAATTTCTGTGTCACATCTGGGTGAGTACAAAAAAATCTCTTACGTTATTTTATGTTATATTTATGTGAATTTTGAACCCTGCATTTGTGTAGTAATTTTGCTAGTTATTTTCTGTGAAGATAAATGTTAAAATATGTAGAAATAGCTAAAGGGGGTATGAATTTAAATTTTTCATGTAACCAATTTTTTGGTATTAAACAACTAACTGCAAATTTCGTCTAATGGTTAACTCAGCTGCTTGTATCAAGCAATTTTGTGTGAATTTAAAGCAAACTAACTTTTTGTTTGACTATTTAATTTTAACAATAATTATTGATGTAGTCTGGCAGCTGTTTTGTGTCATGAACTTTTAGTTTAAATGGTTGCTTTGACATTAGATTTAATTACGTTTAGGTCCAAGGTTCGAAATCCAAGGGTGAACACTGAATTTTTGAAGACAGATTGTATAAAGTTAAGGTTCAAAATCCGATTTTCGAAAACCGAATTTGTACTAAAATGGAAATCCGGATTTTATAAAATCCAAAATTTTTGGAATGCATATTTTTGAAAAACCAAATTTGTGTGAGGTTAATTTTGGTGAAACCAAAACCGGGATACGGAGTCCGAATTTCTGAACTGTGTATATATGTTACCCTTGTAACTTTTGACTGACTGCATGTCTGGCGTAGCATTTGCTGCTTGTTCGTGTATATATTTGCTTGTTGTAAGCTGTTTTTATGCTGACTATTAATAATATTTTACAAAACATTCACGGTGTCTTGTTGTTTTGAATTCACCCTGTCCTCGTTGATTCTGTAAGTTCGGGTTATGGCCACCAAGTCGGAACAATGTATGTGCGTATGAATGTATGTATGTATGTGCAAATTTCTATGTCTTATGTATGTATTTTCATGCATATTGCTGCATGTCTAGACATGCTCATATATATTTAAAGGATAATTTCTGGAAAGTTGTACAAACTTTTACAGTTCCAGTGATGGACTGGATGTGTAGTCTACGAATTAGATTTGTGCTTTCTAGTTTTGAGAATCCTAATTTCTGAAGATTGGTGTTTAGGCAGTGTATTACATATCCCAGGACCCCAGTAATTACAGGTATAAACCCGAACTTGTAATCTGGATAGAGCTGCTGCAGATTTCTCAATAGTTTAGCGTAGGTGTTCTCTTTTCCATTGATCTTCAGCTTTATGCCGACATCCGCTGCGCAGCCGATTTCCACAACTCTGCACAGTTTCTTTTTTCTAAAGATGGAAAGATAGAAATATAGAGTGGTTAAGGCAGATGAAGAGAGAGAGAGAGACAGCAACCCGGTGATTGGGAGTGAGAGAGGGAGAGCAACAGACAAAAGCGGGATGAAAGAGAGGGACAGACAGAGCGAGCGAGATAGATAGATAGAGAGAGAGTGTGTGTGTGTGTGTGTGTGTGTGTGTGTGTGTGTGGTTGGATTGCAAGAAAGGAAGTGTCACATTGAAATATCTTTTTTAAATACAAAACTGTTCCACCCAAGAAACTCGTAACACACACAGACAACTCCACAAACACACACTCTATGACTTTCTCTATCTCTCCCACAGTCTGTGTCTGCCTGCCGATCGATCGATCGTACGATCGATCTCTCTCTCTAACCCTCAACAAGTTTTTCCCAAACCACACACTGCCCTAACATAAACACCCCTCCCCAACCATTTACTTACTGAATCCTTCTCTTTCTTCTCTCTCTCTCTCTCTCACACACACACATTCATACACATAAAACAACATAAAAATACGCACACACCGAAACAACTATTCTTCCACACTCTTCTCCATCTCTCTGTCTGCCTGTCTGCCTGTCTCTCTCTCTTTTTTCTCTCTCCATCCATACATACATACATACATCTATAAATATAAATACACATATATCTATGTATACACACACATACTCATCTCACGCGCACACATGCAAGCACGCACACACAGATGCATGCTATAGTGAGACAAACAGCAACGCCTATTCACCTTCTCTCACCCCCTCTCTTAATCCCCCCTCTCTATCTCTATCATTCCCTCTCTCCCTCCCTCTCCCACTTACTATTCTCCTTGTCAGAATGGTCGAATATTACATTTCAATCAGATTTCAATTAACTTCTCTGTGTCACACATGCGTGTGTGAATATAAACGCATATCTATATCTTTATCCTTAACTATACGCGTGTGAGTGGTTATCTATATATGTGTGTAGGTAACGGAGGGGGGGGGGCGGAGTTAGAGGGTGTTTAAATATATTTTAGGAAAGTTGAATTTTTTCTTCTATATATTAATTTCTTAAATTTGTTTATAATTTTTTTCAGAAGCTAACATTTTAATAAAATTTATTGTCGACGACGGCAGAGATATTTATAAAACTCACCAGGAGTTGTACAAGTGTGCGAGCGCGTGTAGTTTATGTATATATGTATAATATATATACATGTGTGTGTATGCGCGTTCGCTTATGCGCACGTGTGTGTGTGTATATGTATCTCTCTATATATGTATATATACATATATAGATACCTACTTCCGTAAGAGACGAAGAGGAGCCGGTAGCATCGCTAGCGTTCCGGACAAAGTGTTGGGAGACATTTCGACCGTTTTTAGGGTCTGAGTTCGAATTGTTCCGGGCTCGACTTTGCCTTTCGTCCTTTCGGAGTCCATGAAATAAGTACTGGTCAAGCACCGGGAGCGATGACTTAGACCCCTTCCCACGAATTTCAAGCCTTGGGCCCAAAGAAGAAAGGATTTACAATCTATATAGAGAAAAGGGGCGGGGGACAGAGAGAGAGAGAGAGAGAAATCAGACATATATGCATGCACTTTTATATATATATATATATATATATGTGTGTGTGTATGTGAAGGCGCAATGGCCCAGTGGTTAGGGCAGCGGACTCGCGGTCGTAGGATCACGGTTTCGATTCCCTGACAATCTCCCCGAAAACTACGTTAAGGGTACGTGCAGTGTCCGTGGAGTGCTCAGCCACTTGCACGTTTATAAATGAGCTGCGACGTCACTGGTGCCAAACTGTATCGGCCCCTTTGCCTTTCCCTTGAATAACATTGGTGGCATGGAGAGGGGAAGCTGGTATGCATGGGCGACTGCTGGTCTTCCATAAACAACCTTGCCCAGACTTATGCATGCATGGGGTCATTCATTTCGGTTCTACCTTCTGTCTCCAAATCTCACTGAGGTCAACATTGCTTTAATCCTTTCGATAAAATAAAGTATTAATGAAAAACTGCGGTTGATGTAATCGATTCGCGTTCCCCTTCCTTCAACATTGCTAGCCCACATTAGAAGGCGCAATAAAACTCGTTTTGAAAACAAGTGCTTTCGGGTTCAGTCTCGCTGCGCGGTACCTTGGGCATTTTATTCTCCACAGCCTTGGGCCGCTCAGTGGTTGTGGTGGAGATCGCGTAAATCAAGCTTGGACAGGAGACAAACAAGAACACGTATGTATATGTGTGTGTGTGTGTCTGTATATACGTACATACACACACACAGATAGATGCGCACATACACTTTGTTTCCTCACCATTGCGTGCCTAACAGTGTTGGTTTCTTTATATCCCGTAACTTAGGGGTTTGGTAGAAGACCGATACAAAAAGTACAGATTTAAAAGTAAGTATTCGGGGCGACTTGTTCGATTAAATTCTCCAAGGTAGTGCCGCAGCATGGACGCAGTCTAATGAGTGAAACAACTAAAAAGATAAACTTTTAAAAAAGGGTAATTGAAAGGTATTGGTATGAGTATTTTTGTAGTAGGAGGGGAGGAGGAGTAATCGTAGTGGTAGCTGGGGGTGGAGGAGCAGATACAATGAGGAGGCGGATAACGTAACTATCATATTTAATATATGTTCTTTTTGCTATTTTCATTCCAGTTTCTAAATGTCTGTTGTTGCCTCTTGTTTGTGTCCCTGTTTAGAATTCCCTCTACCACACGCACACACACACACACACCTATACACACAAATAGTTCTGTTTATTGCTTGATCATTTGTCCAGTAAGAAAGTTAATTAACAATCAATGTTCACATATTGAAGCTAACAACAATTTTAATTTAATAAGTATTTATATTTAGAACATCGTTTACAACAACGGATCACCAACGAGGATTATCTTGTTCAATACGTGGCTAAATTTGTGTAGAAAACATGTTTTTTTCCAGCAATTTGACATGCGGATAAGCAGCTCGACACATGCTCACACACACGCACACACACACACACACACACATTTCTATCTGTATACATAAATATGTGATATCTGTATAAATGTGTGTATTTATGTATAAACTTATATGTACATGGAGACGCACATGCACACACACACATATATATATATATATATATGAATATATGCATATGCATGTGGGCTTCTGTGTATGTAGGTATGCATGGATGTATATATGCATATATATATGTTTGTGTACATGTATATGTATGAATACACACAATGTAAGTGTGCCTGTGTGTGGGTGTATACATGTATGTAAATGTAAGGCGGCTAATTTGTAGGATTAGCAGAGAGCGGATTCATTGCCTTAGTTTTCCTTGCGACTCTTAGTGCGCTGTGTTCAATTTAATCCGAGGGCATTTTTGCCTTTCATCATTTTGGGGTCGATAAAGAAAGTAGTGGTCTAGTATGGCATTCCTTTCTTCTCCCTTTCTGTCTGTCTTTTGGAGAGAAATTGTCTGTGACCAGACCAGGTGAGGGATAAGATAGACAAAGTCTACAAATGCTGACATATGCGCAGCTGGATCATTTACGTTGGCTTCCCCGTCAGAGAGGGCTACAGGACACCCTTCTAGTTTTGTTCCGTAATCTTAAAGCGTAATGAGAAGTTGTATGTCTATCATGAACCCACTCGACAACCATTCATTCAATGTCACGACTCTGCATAGAACAAGGAAACCAATGGTTTTATGTGAAGAGATTCTCCATTATTCAAGCGTGCCACATGGAAGTGTTGGTACTTGTCTCCACTTTAGATGAGAATAAATACATATACGTATAACCTATGTAGTAGATATATAAACAGAGCTAATTTTGCTGTTTCTCCGCAGACTGGAAAAAGAGAAATTATGAAAAGCCTTAATCAACTTGCAAACCAGGTTGGATTCTCATCAGGGGTGTCTCCATCAATTTGACCAATCCCAAAGAAACGAGCAGCGAATCTGTTTAAATACTCAACAATTCCCGTCAATTCAGCCAACTAGTGCTACTAATTTGCATACCGTAACTCAATTTATTTTATGATATACATACATGCATATATATATATATATATATATATATATATATATATATATATACACACACACACACATGCCTAATTACTTTTACATATAACCCTAGCCCAATGACCTTAGTATTTCACCCATTTCACTCACTCATTTTCCTTTCGTCCCCTTTTTCTTCTTACTGATTCCCCTCTCAAACTCGAAATTTTTTTCCCTTTTCGTTTCATTCTTTCTTTCTTTGACTTCTCTCTCTTTGTTTCTCTCTCATTCTTTTCTATGCTTCTTCCATTGATAGTCTGTAGACTGACATATTTATTATATATCAACGGACGGAGGTCTCAATGCGTAAAATTCCCCAATTATCTTATGAATACACACATACATGTATGTATGTATGTATGTGTGTGTGTGTGTGTGTGTGTGTGTATATATATATATATATATACACACACTACATGTGAGACTCAAATGTTTGTTTTCATATATAAAGAAAACTTTGCCGATATATCACAATATGCCGTTCAGCCATACGCACAAACACATATGTTTATATGTATACACTCACGCATACAATCACACACACGCGCGAACACACATTATTTTACTACTCGTGGGGTTAAACAAACATTGATGTATAATTCTTTCGCCAAACGCGTACGTTCACGCCTCATGTTTCTCAAGATAATTCTTAAAACATTTCAACAGTGATTATCTCTATTTAAGAAAAAGACCCCCAAGCCACTATCGCAGCCAGCACCACCACAACCCATCGCTATATTATTCTCATCTCCAATATCACAACTAACATTGAAAACCAGCACAATACCTAACCTTCTCTACATTATTAATAACAAGCTAGACAAAAAGTAACCATTATTTAACAGCTAACTATTTTGGCAGAAGTCTAGCAAGTTGAAGAGATGAAGAAGCCATGATATCGACTCCAGTCCTCAACGTCGTCTTCGGCGGCATTTGAATTAAGGACATGTCCGGAAATATACAGCTAACGCATTTTATCCGGGCTGTTAATGATTCTGCCAGCCTGCCGCTTTATTGCCATCGTTAATCACATCGACATTAGCAGCGAATGCGCCCTTTTTAAGTGTCTCAATTGTCCCCTCAGACATTTCAAGTGATCTGTTGGTCTTTTTGCAACAATGCTTTCGTGCACCCAGTGCAAAATTTTGTTCAACCGGGTTCGGCGTCGCGCATGATCACCTCATGTTCTGATATTGATTGGCTATAAAGAAACAAAAGTTCCTGGAGTCATTTCAATGTTGTTGATGTTCTTCAACACCTAGTGCAATAAAGGTTTTCAATGGCAAATACAGCCTTTGTAAAAGTTAATTATATCTCAATCATATTTGAAATGATCTAAATATTTTTTTTTCATTTGCAATGCTATTTTTGCGTACCTACTACATATATAGGTACGCAAGGGGTGACAATTTCAAAACAAAAGCTGTCGTCAGCGAATAAAAATAAAGAACTCAGAGATACGTTAGTGAGTGCATAAACATTTCATCCGCATACTTTGTTTCATCCATGGTTCTTCGAGAACAATATATTTTGTCGGACAAACAATTACGGATTAAATAACCATATTCATAGAAATCTTCCTTTACTAGTTTCAGCTCCAGAGTTGCAGCCATGCTGGAACACCGCCGTTAAAAGTGGTCAGCAAGCCTCTACGGGGAATCGATACCTGCACCTCTCAATTTCCGGTTGAGCGCTCAAACCATTAAGCTAACAGTTTCCACACACATACACACACACGCACACACACATGTATATGTCTGCATATATATATATCACCTAGATTGGTTGTCTCGTGCCGAGTCGGCTCCGCTAACCTCACCATTCGCTCCATTCCCCTCGTGCTCTCGCCATTCTCTTCCACGGTTGTTCCAAATATGTTACTCACATTTTCCCACCCGATTGGAGGTCTTCCGAGTGGTCTCCTCCGCTCGACAGCTGCACCAGTCCACCGGCTGTCTGTGAGCCTTGCGTCATGACCGGTCCATCGTAGCTTTGTGTGGTGCTATTCGGCGGCGACGACGCTCTTTACTCCAGTTCTATCCCTGATCTCCTCGTTCGCCGCGTGATCTCTTAACGAGATATCCGTCATCGATCTTTCTGCGCCGTAAACAGATGTTCTTCTCTCTTCGCCAAGGCCCATTCCTTACATGCGTGAATAGCATTGCAGGCAAGACTCTGCTGTTGAAGAGATTGGAGCGAGTTGTCTAAGTTGGCCTTAAGCACATCCTTCACCAAGTTGAATTCTCTCCTAATTGCTCCTACCCTTCACGGGATCTCATTCTTCATCTCTCGAGTCATAGTCACTTTTTGACGGAGACGCTCATAGCTGCTCACCTCTCCTATTTTATCGCCTCCGTCTCTTTGGCGACCGATCGCTACGCACTCAGACCGTATGTACTTGGTTTTCGTACAGTCGATCCTCAGGCCAACCACCGAACCCCTGAAATCCAGTTCGCCCAGCATGGTCTGCAGCTGATCGATATATATATATATATATATATATATATATATATATATATATATATATATATATATATGTGTGTGTGTGTGTATATATATATATATATATATGTATATATAATGCTATATAGATATGTGGGTGTGCGGTGTAATTACTTCATGCTCTTATACAGTGTTGTTGATGTTGTATCTAGAGTTTTATCCTGCAGCACATCACAACATCGAAACGGAACAATATTGATGTGTCAGTAATTTATAAAATATGGAATAATTTCTGATTGAAGCAATACGTTTCAGATTTCTTTAGCAGCGAATAATCAGTTTCATCGATTAAATCGAATTCAATACGTTTGAGCGATCCCAGAGTAACGTAAAGCACACTTGACTTATATATAATTTTCAGCATAAAGTATGGAATAAATAAATGTACGCAAGGTATAGCCGTGTGACGAGAAGTTTACTTCCCAACCACATGGTTCCAGGTTCAGTCCCATTATGCACCACCTTGGGCAAGTATCTTCTACTATTCTTCTATAACCACGGGCCGACCAAAGCCTTGTAAGTGGATCTGGCAGACGGAAACGGAAAGAAACCCGTCATGTATATATATATATATGTATATATATATATATGTGTGTGTGTGTGTGTGTGTGTGTTCCCCACTACAGCTTTACAATCGGTGTTGGTGTACTTATGTCCCCGTAAACTAACGGTTTAGCAAAACAGCTAGTTTACGGGGACATAAGCACACCAACAGTGACCGGGCTTAAAAAGTAAGTACTGGGGTCGATTCGTTCGACTAGAACTCTTTAGGGTGGTACCCAGTATGGCTGCATTCTAATGATTGAAACAAGTTAAAAACTAGAATATAAAAGAACTAAACAAATATTGCAAAGTATCAAGCAGTCGAGCGATCTCCCGATTCTGCCAAAATCCTGCACCGTTTTGTCATTCGTGAAATAATGAATAAAAAAAAAAATCTGAAATTATGAATGTAAAATGTGTGTAGAGTTAAGATGTCATTGTTTATCCAGGTTGTGAGGAAATTAGGGGAGGTAAGCAGAGTTGTTTATGTATTTTCGTTCGCCTACTTTTTATCGCTTTCCTTTATTTTCATTGGAGATACGGAAGGGAAAGATTTAATATCATCTGATGGCACCAGCGGCAAAAATTAATCGAGCGACAACGATTTATTAGTTGTATATTTATATTTACATAGACAATATGTGTATGTGTGTCCGAGCGCGCGCGTGTTTTTGATTGTATGAATTTGTGTCTGAAGAAAATAAATGTAAATAGATTTTCGTCGGCGTCGACAATGGTAATTCTTAACGTTCGATCACTTAAATCACGTACTGATCGAATTATGTTGTAAGTAGTTGACACAGCACTGGGGTCGATTTGTTCGATTAAAATTCTGGAAGGCGGCGCCCCAGCATGGCCGCAGTCTAATGTTTGAAACCAGTAAACAGCAAAAAGTAAAAGGTGATATCCATACAGGCATATATACATATATATATACATACATACACACACATATATAGATATATATTTATATATAGACAAATATATGAATATGTTGTTGTCAAAGATATCGGTATGGTTACCACTCATTACGGATGCTAGCGATAAGGAAACGATTGTGTGGTGTGTAACGGATGGCAAGGCAAGAAGATATACGAAGATCATCGCAGCAGCTAACGTGTGTATGTATCGCCAACTGAATTACTACGACAGTTATGTATTGTTTCTCCGGCAAACGTTGTCTGTTGCCCGAATGGACCAGATGAGCATTCTATGGTTATTTTACTCCAGTCAGTGTACCGAAATAATTCCTAAAAACATAGAAGGTGGTTTATTATCATAATAATCTAGAAATAGATTGACTTCAAAATTGAAACATGCAAAATGATTGATGCTTTTAACCTCACTTAGCAATAAACTATATATATATATATATATATATATATATATATATATATATATATATACACACACACACACACACACACACACACACACACACACACACACGAGGGGTGTATGAAAAGTTTTGAGCCTTGAAGTCTTGTACCATGTTTTTTGTTTTGTTTTTGAGGCTCAAAACTTTTCATACACCCCTCGTGTGTGTGTGTGTGTATATATATATATATATATCATGCATACACACAACACACACACACACACACATATGAAAGTACACAGAGAGAGAGGAACGTATATATATCTAAAGTGGTCTTCACTGCAACTTGGATGTGCCGAAAGCTTTCTCTCTCCAACACCGCCATCGCCACAGAAGACCCTTTTCCGGCCATATTGTCTTAGTTGTGTATTTGTTATTTCCCTGCATAGATGCAATGTTGTCGTCGCCTGTCAGAAATCAAAGCAGCTGATATTTCTGCCTCTCTATCTTTTGAGGGCTCCTTGTAATTTGTTTCGTTTTGTTTGGGGTTACATTAAAGAAACCACGTGGCCCCCACCTCTCTCTCTCATGTATTTTCTTGCAAAAGACATACTTTGCTACTTTGAGCCATAAAGGGATCAATTAATTTGTTTTCTTTTGTTATTTTTTTAATATTTATTATTTTACAGAGAAGCCATACTTTGGGAGTCGTGAAATGAGTTTTAAAGCAAAAAAAAAAAAAAACCTTAAAGAACGGAAGAATTAAAGAGAGAAAGAAGTGAAAGTAAATTTCAGAGAGCAAGGAAGATGTGTGTTGCGGCTGAGATAATGAAGACAAGAAAAGCCATAAGTGAGACATGTAGAGAAAGAGAGAAACTGAGAGAGATAGAAAACAGTAGATGTGGTTCGAGTTAGACGAGAGTGTGTGCATGTGTGCGTACATACACTCACTCATACACACACGCACATGCACACGTAAACGCGTGCATATGTGTGCGCACACATATAGTCTCCGATAGTATGCACCGCAATATTTATTTCAAGTCTCTCTGAGTTAAAATCCTAAATCCATTTGTCATCTTTGCCATTCCTCACTTCATTCGAGTTGGTTAGATAAACTACCAATCACCAGTCCAATGCTGATGTAGTCGTTTCTCCCTCCACTGTCACATCCTGGGGTCAAGTGAGGCAGGAGCCATATTGCAATTCTTTCACTCTTCACCCAAAATGTGACTTTGGAAAGAGTAAGTGCAAACACTTACCTGAGCAAATTTATAATATTCAACAAAATTTGCCGTACAATACTGTATTTTTACTGACCATACATCATTAGAATATAACACCTTATTATAGCGATAATAATATCAATGATGTTCCATGTTTGTGTCATCTAATGCCGTACTATTCTCTAAGATACACAAGGTTTCCTGTAAGAATTTTTCCATTAGGTAATACAAGACTCCTACATACACATTCGCCCTATCTAAGAAGCCGAATAACGTACGAATTGAGAACACTCGTTAAATATTATAATCTTTAGCTCCTCAAACAAACAGACACAGAACAAACGTTCATACATACAAAATACATATAATACATGCATATGCATATTTTGCACATGTGATCAGAACAAACCTTGCGGGACATTCCCAATAAGTGTCATATGGAGGTTGCGACACTTTCTATATCCACCGCTTCTTTTCATGAATGTACACATACTAATTTAACAGTTAATTATACAGCGTAGTTAGTTAGTTCAAAATTACCGACACGTGTTCCAGCTGCATAGAGTGTGTGCAGTTACGTATGCAACCCACAATATTTTGCCATATACCGTCATTCAGGGTCCTTCCACTAGCGTGGTCCACTTCGAGCCACACGTCAACTGTCCAAGAGATCGCAAACAACATAAGTTGAGGTGCTTGACTCAAGAATACCATGCACCACGCGGTCAAAGACTGAAATTGCCATCTAGTGATCTCGAGAGCAACACCCTAACCGCTGGGCCATACACCCTTCACACACATACACACTACATATATATATATATATATATATATATGTATGTAGATGACACTGGAAAAACCAAATGTTACGTAATGAATTTCATTAGCCTACAGCTGTTCCTGCTATAAGATGCGGTGGACTCTTAGTTGAGTACCATAGGATCCTATAGCTGCATGAGACCACTTTATTTGGGAAAATTACATTTTCAAAACCTACAGGCGTTGCGAGTGAGAAAATTTATGTTGATCGTTGTGGAAAGTTCGATGCCAAGTAAGAAAAAAGTATGCGAATATACGCATCTGCATAAACTTTCTCACTCATAATGCCAGTGTGTTCTGGAACTTTCTCAAATAAACTGCACTTCCTATTCAAGGCTCTGAGCAAGCTATGTTTATCTTCGTAGTTCACAAAGAGTCCACCACATCTTACAGCAGAAACAGTTGTAAGCTAATGACGGTCATTGCATAACATTTGGTTTTTCCAGTGTCATCTCTTTGTTTTCTATTACCATTCTATACTCATATAATATTGCATTCTGGGACCATACGCATAATGAATTCTACACCAGGTTATTAGTCTCACTATGCTTAAGTGACATATTAATTCCTTCAACTCAGTATACACGCACCACGCATACTCCCACATCCACACAAGCACATTATACCTAAACACAGACAATATATACATACAGACGCAACACTCATTAACACATGCAACACACATAGACAAAGATAACTTTCACCCACACATATACACGATACACATATACACCTGTACACACACCACATGAAAAAGCAGACATCAGCTGCTACACACACCCACATACACTCACACACGTCAGTCACTCGCCCCAATTCACACTTACACACCTACACACCATTCTCACATGCACACCTCTTGTTGGGATCACTAGCACTACTATTATCTCCCTTTCTTATAACCGCTTTTTTCCAATCCTTCGCCATGCTGGACCGCCGAACTCTACACGTTTTTTTCATTCTCTCTCTATTTTTTATTTCCTCTTCTTTTCTGTTGAAGAACATAAGCTCGAACCGCAGACGACTTTCATTTTTCCCCAGCGACAAACTAATACACTTGTCTGTTGTTCATACACCTCTATTCGTCTTTTGCTTTTCTATAAATTTCAACTATATATGTAGAGAGAGAGGAGGGGGGAGAGGAGAAAAGAAGTGGGGGAGACAGCGACACATATATCATTAAGGCATGGATAGTTTTTGATAGATACATAAACAGACAGAATTTTCCCATTTCTCCCATTTTAGCACGTCAACAATAAAAATAAAAAGTGAAAGAGAGAAAAATGGAAGAAAGGCGGCGAAGAAGACAGGCCAAAGAAATCAACGAGTTGAACTTTAAAAGAAGACGACCAACTCCAAAGAGACAACAAACGAACAGTTGCAGGCTGCTTGTATAGCTTCACACATTAAGATATACAGCAAACAGAACTTCATTCATTTCTCTCTTACCTTTTGTATCATGATGATGTTTGTTTTACGTTTCAAGTCTTGATCCTCCTCCAGCAATCCTATAAACTCTTCACAAAAATCTGCATGTTTTATTGTAATCCGCAAAATTGTCTTTCAGTTTTCGCGAATTTTATTTTATACATCTATGAATTTATTTTAGCTATTGTTTAAGTTTACTTGTTTTGTGCTTGGTTCTAGTTTGGGGGGGAGGGGGGAAAGCTCGACGTCTGAGTGTGTTTTGTTTATTGTCTTAAAGTTGATAATTTTTGAAATTTTTCTTTTTTCTTTGGATTCGTGGCATTTTATTGTTTTATTTAAGCGCGTATTTATATGTGTATATGTTTATGTATAGAAAGAGCACAAAAGTATGTAACAATTTTTAGTCTAAATTTATGCACTAAAGGGAAACTTCGCATTTTGTTTATACGCATATGTGCGCGCACATACACACACACACAAACACATGTTTCTCAACATACTGTGTGTACAAATACATACATATTTATATATATGCCTCCATATATAATCATACACATATATGTATGTAATTATATCTAATATATATATATATATATATATATATATAGGTGCAGGAGTGGCTCTGGTAAGTAGCTTGCTTACCAACCACATGGTTCCGGGTTCCATCCTACTGCGTGGCACCTTGGGCAAGTGCCTTCTACTATATCCTCGGGTCGACCAAAGCGTTGTGAGTGGATTTGGTAGACAGAAACTGAAAGAAGCCAGTCGTATATATATATATATATATTTATGTGTGTATATATATATTTGTGTGTGTGCGTGTGTGTGTGCGTGTGCGTGTGTGTGTGTGTGTGTGTGTGTGTGTGTGTGTGTGTGTGTGTGTGTGTGTGTGTGTGTGTGTGTGTGTGTGCGCGTGTGCGCGTGTGCGCGTGTGCGCGTGTGCGCGCGTGTGTGCGCGTGTGTGCGCGTGTGTGCGCGTGTGTGCGCGTGTGTGCGCGTGTGTGCGCGTGTGTGCGCGTGTGTGCGCGTGTGCGCGCGTGCGCGTGCGTGTGCGTGCGCGTGCGTGTGTGCGTGCGTGTGCGTGCGTGTGCGTGCGTGTGCGTGCGTGTGTGTGCGTGTGTGTGCGTGTGTGTGTGTGTGTGTGCGCGCGCGCGCCAAAACACACATACACACACGCGATAAATATGACTGCATTAGTTTTCTATTTTCTTCAGCAAAGGCTAGAAAGGGTAAGCCTGGATTTCAGAACTGTTTTTAATAAACTTCCTGGGGCTCAAAGGAAAACATGGGAGACGAGAGCAAAATTAAGAGGCAGAATATTGTATCATATTGAAGAGAAAATTTGTTCTGCATACTTGCACACACACACACACACACACACACACACACACACACACACACACACACACACTGTTTAACTAACAAGTATTAATAAAGTAAACGTTGATGGGGGAGAGCGGAAAGTTAATAACACGAGGAAAACATGCAATGTATTTTCATATATTTTTTATTGCATAATTTTTAAATATACTTCCTGTTTTATCCTTAGTCTCAAATTCCTCACACGTCGTGGGTTGTCAATTTCAATTTCTAAATTTTCCTCTTCGCGATGACAATATGGTTGGAAAAATTGGTGTAGTAAGTCTGGAATGACAAACAAATAATCAATATGTTTACAGATAATTGTATCTTTTTGTGTGACTTCCACTGGTTTTGCCCGTTTTACGTTTTTGTTGCTTCGCTAAATTCCCTTCGAGAATTATTCGGTCTTAGTAGACACATGACATGTGATCTTCTTCTAGCACATTAGCAGTCCACCTAGTGGCCTCCTTTATATATATTCTTATATAAACATATACATATATATACTTAGGTCCTGGTATGACATAAAGTTAGTGTATTTCTAAGGAAGCACTAAACCTGAGTTCTGGGCTATCTTCGTTGTCGAATTCCAGACTAATACCTAAATTTTAAAAGTAGAAAATCCTAGTTTCCCAACGACAAAACCGTTGTGTGAGTGTAACGAAGAGTAAACTGTAGTCCAAATAACTTTTCGATTCTTCCCGATATAGGCAAAAAAAGAAAGAAAAAAGAAAGAAACAAAAAGCAATATCTGGAAGACGCACAATGTGAGAGCGCACTTTTGATGCATGTTTGATGAAGTGGCACTCCAATGTCTTAAACTTCAAACAATACGTAAACTTTCACTTCGAATATTGCGTACAGAAACAATTGTAACGGATCATTAAAAGTGTGTTAAAAGATTTCTTTCTCCTATTATTTGGATTATATATATATATATATATATATATATATATATATATAATTACATAAGTATGTGTGACAGCAACATAGCGTTAAATCATAAGATTGCAGATAGCAATAACAGGTACAGACACAACATATGTGCAACAGTAATACAATTCTTTTCAGAGTTTTCGCTAGGTTACTGCAATGGTGTGTGTGTGTGTGTGTGTGTGTGTGTAAGCAGTGCAGAGCAACTCGTTGCACTCTGAACTATATTTTGACCGGAAGTCCTCGGGCACCGGGAGAAGGCCGATACAAGTGGACACATGACAAGATTCTTGCAGAAATTGGCGAGTGGACTGATCTGCAAAGGGTGAAAGATAAGCCCCAGCCGCCGCCACCAGAGGATATCAAAGTCGTAGAGCAACGTGGAAAAGTTCTCGAGGCGAAGATGGAAAGAGACACATTGCTTGATTTGTGTTTAGTCTGAGACTGAATGATGCAAGTGGACCTTAGAGCAGAATTGTCTTTCCAGGAGAGAGAGAGGCAACATTTCTCCGACCAGACATATTCCTGTTGCTCAAGAATACAAAAACAGTTATCGCGGTCGAGCTCACGATGCCTTGGCTCGATAAAGAAATCGAAATATCAGGACTTAGTCGACGAGGCCCTTATCAAGGGTTGGCACAGGGCCTCATTCCTCATTGAAGTCGGCCGCCGCGGTTTTCTGCCTCGGTCAGTGTGCTATTTACTGCAGAAGATAGGAACCCAAACAACTGAAGAAAACCATCGAGTCACGGTAGCTGAAACTGGATCAAAATGGCTATGGTTGATAAAAGTCCACAAGTGGTACTCTTCAGTTGGCGAAGACTAGTTCAGTCCTTGCTGCATAACTCAGAGGAAGCTCACAGGATAAGGGGAGAAAAGCTTGTAAGCCTGAGATGTCTGCTGATAAAACAGGGTTTCCAGCTTTGCAATAAGATTAGAAGGGCTTGAAAAACCCCTGAGTAGATCCTGGTGTTTCTGCGAGCGACAAAGCATCATTAATATTTATTTTACCTTTTCATACAGACATTTATATAAATATACATATATACATATACACAAACAGACATACATACGTGTGTGGGGAGGGGGTGCGAATTTATCAATAATCAATATACGGTCAGTGACTGATTTTAATTTGATGATGTTGTAAATGAATGATCTGTGAATTGGTAAATATATATATATATATATATATATATATAAATATATATTATGTATGTATGTATGAATTCTACTTCTAGGTGGAATATTGTTACAATAATGTTCGTTATATTCAAAGAAAGGAAGAATTTCCATTTGATAAATGTGATGAGAACAGCAGAGGGTGAGTATATGTATGTATGTGAGAATGTATGTAGAAAGGTCAAGATTTCATGCCATCAGACTAGATAATTGCGTCAGAAGAATAGAATACAGTGAATAGACTGTTCAAGACAAAATCAATATGAAAACTCATCTACAACAATAAAAGAAGAAAATATAAAAGACGGCAGAATGATGAGGTAAGCAGATCGACAACCAGGCTGACTGTCTGACAGATTCAAATGGATAGATAGATAGATAGATAGTTAGATAGACAGTCAGGCAGACTCTAACGCATGCTCACAAATGGATACTGAGACAGACATACTGACAAACTGGCAAACAAGCTCATGGAGAGAGAGCGGGGAGAGAAGAATGAAGTAAAGCAATCAGATAGTAATGAGATATGTAAAATGAATGAGACGGAGAGTAAGTTAGTTATAATTCGAGATAAGGGAGAGATAGAGGGTCAGTTCTAAAAGATGGAATTAGAGTAAGGAAGATTAAAAGGCGGCTTCTATAGAGATGATGGGAAATGTAAACGATAAATATGTTGACTCTAGAAAGAAACAAGTGAAGTTAATAGACAGGTATGGAGAAAAGGGAAGAAAATGTGAGATTAAGTTGAGTATGATGAAGATAGAAATATTGGTAATATTCGAGAAAGAATAAAATGTAGATGAAACAAATAACATAAACTGAGAGATGTAATCAATTGATGATAATTAGAAAAACAGTGATCCACAATTGAGTAACAGAGAAGTAAAAACGTAGAAATTTCAGGAGGAAGACAAAAGGACCAACCAGTAAATGACAGTGAAGTAAGAGAGCAAGAAAAAGGGAGTGAGTCAAATGTTTACAAGAAAGCAGAAAAATAGGTAGATCAATCGATAGATTAGGTGAGGGATTTCAAGACGAAGCAGACAGATAAGTAGCTAGGTAGGTACATAGGCAGACAGATTGGCCGATAGACAGACGGAAAAACTGACAGATACATAGATAGATAGATAGATAGACAGCATCGCAGCCAGATTGGCAGTCATATAGGTAGGTAGATGGAAAGATAGATAGACGACAGACAAGCAAGCAGATAGCTAGGTAGATAGATAGATATAGACCAAAAAGAAAGGCAATGAGAGAGGCTGACAGATATGTGAGTGAATGTGTAGGTCGGTAGGTTGACAGAGAAAAAGAGTCATGCATATATTTAGATATTTCTTTGATTTAATGTTAATGTGTGATTACGAGTTTGTGTATCTGCGCCCGCATATATGCACGTATATGTGTTTATTAATGTGTATAAATATGCGACTGTATGTATGTGTGTGTGTGTGTGTGTCTGTGCGTGTGCATGCGAGCACACCTCCACGCCTGGCCACTTGTGTTCTCTTGTGAGCATATGGGAATAAGTATGCGTGTACCTACATGCGCGTTTGTGTAATTGTGTTCATGTTTATGTATGTGTGCGGAATGTTTGTGAGGGGATATATATGTGTGTATACGTCCATGTGTATTTGTATGTGTGTGTATAAGTGCGTGCGCTATTTAGTACTGATTTTACGAGTGCTATTATTTATTACGATCGCCTGTTTTTCATTGTTATGATAATTTGGTGCGATAAGACCACAAGGACAGCGACGGCGGAGAAGAAGAAGAAGAAGAAGAAGAAGAAGAAGAAAGGGAAGAATTATATTGAGGTTGAGATGCTAAGGTGGTCGGCTTTTGTGCGTTTTATATGTTGTAAACTTTGGCCACAAGTGTGCCCGAGATAAAGACCAAGACAGGCATCAGTTTTATCCAACAAACATTAAACAACACAGCATCATTTGATGTTAGCGTTGTTCAATAAGATGGAACATGGCGAAACAAAAAGACCAGATGATGATAATACTAATGGGAATATACATACATACTACACACACACTCACACACACACACACACACACACGTTTATCGATCTCATTGTTACAAGCAATAGCCATCGGATTTATTGTTGTTGTTATTATTAGTATTATTTTAATCATCATTATAATTTCATGATGAAAGTTAATGATGTCGAAGATGGCAGCGACGATAATGAGAAACCCCTCGTCGACGATGGTTTGAGAGAGGAGGGGGTGAAGGAGGAGGAGGTGAAGGAGGAGGGGGTGAAGGAGGAGGGGTAGAAATAACTCGATGATGACGAGACGACGACAGCGATGATGCTGCTGCTGATGATGAGGGTTAGGAAAACTGGCTAAATATTTCGATATTGTTCACAAGGGTTAATACTGTTAATGACAATAGAAATAATTGTTTTAATTGTTGCTGTTGTTTTACAACACGTCGGGCTCCGATTGGACAGAAGATTTGTGACCAAACGCATTACAACCAGCATATTCTACCCATCTCTCGGTAGTAACTTAATGAAGACTATAAACATTATGCAATGTAACCTTTTATTTCTTTGAGATGGCAAAGTGTGTTTTAAGGCTGTGGCTGTTGTTTCTAGGAGCGTATGTTCTCTTGTTTAAGTCACGCTCGTAATCGCTCCTCCTTTTAACATCTAGCTCAGTATTCAGCCATCTTCAAGTTCCCCGAAGCTGCGCATATATACCTGGCTTTGGTCTCCAATTCTCGAGGGCGTGCTAGAAGACCCATGACAGACTATGCAGGGGCTTAGACTGTCGTGTGTTTATAGACCTCGTGGATTATATCCCTCTCCAGTTCTGGTCAGAGCAGAAGTTTTTTCCAGATAGAAAGAGAAAAATGGACCTTACTACATGACTGGTACCTATGCTGGTCACTTGGTATGATCGTTACTTTAAATAACGGTCTTACCTTATTTATAAAACATTTATATATATATGCATAATTGCCCATGGTTATATGGCGTAGTGGTTAAGAGCGCGGGCTACTAACCTCAAGATTCCAAGTTCTATTCCAAGCAGTGACCTGAATAATAATAATAATATCGAAAAATACTTTAGGAATGAGAACCCAGGTTCGAAATTACCCCAAGACACCTGATGAAGGCTGGAGGGTATATCAGCCGAAACGTTGTGTTAACAAGAAATAAGATGAGGACAAATATCCGTCAAATGTAAATAATATAAACAATTCCCCATCTCTTAAATATAGGCCTGAAAAATTTTTTAGTCTTTTATTCTTTTACACATTTCAGTCATTTGACTAAGGCCTTGCTGGAGCACCATATATATATTTGCATATTTTAGTAATCACCAGGGATCTTTCCTCGGCGTAAAGACAGAAAGAATTGGTGCGATCCGAAGATGAATTGATTGCAATTTCTGTCTAATTGTGTGGATTCTAAATGATCTCCACTCAGTCACAGCATCATTGCGTTTCCATGTGAACACGTGACAATGCAGATGCTCTCTCATGGATTTGTGTCCGCATGAAGGTACTTAACTTTACTGGAATGACTTCTCCACATGCGTCTTCAGGACAAAGGTGAATGAACTCAGCAAGACAAAGCACCAATTATAGGGGTCTATCAATTATATACCAGTCATATATTGGGTAATTTCAAACAGAGTATTCTCCTAGCCTTACTCAGCACCTAGTTTTCGACTGAGAGTAGAAGAAACAGGAGAATTCTTGTTTGACACGATTATACGATAGTATTGTTGCTGTTGGAAGAAATCGATATTTCTAGTTTCTCTTCCTGATTATTTCGTTCGTTTCTAGGGTTTCATGTTCGATCAATTTGTTTTCTTAATACCCATTCCCACACACAATCACATACAGACAAACACACACATATATATATATATATATATATATATATTATATGCGTGAATGTATTTTGTGCTTATTTTAATTTATATTTTGTGATTCCGCATTTATTTTGTATTTCCTTTCTGATTCTGTTAGAAAGAAAAGGATGTCGCCAAAATATTTCAAGAAAAATATAGAAAAACAAATATAAAAGTAAAAAAGTTAATGAATTCAAAATACTTCTCGTCGCCAACACCTACACACATACATTCACTACATATATATATATATATATATATATATATATACACACACACACACACACAACGGTTAAGAGTAGATATTAGACTTTGATCTTAGCCGTGATGTGATCAATAAGTATCCGGACTATTACCATAGTAACGGAGCTAAAGCACGCAGTGTAAAGCCGCTTGGCACAGATTGAGTTTGAAATCTGTTGTTCACAGACACTAAGTTTTAACGTTCTCGCTCATTTCCGCTGTTTACAGCAGTGCTTGGAAGGAACGTGTGTAGCGTGTGATCGTCGCATTGACCATGACAGAGAAAGTTGTCATTGCGAAACCTGCTCAGAGGCAGAAAGTGTATAGAGAGGAGTGTATGAGACGCACACGAGAGTACGAGTGGTTCAGACGTTTCCAAGATGGCCGACAAATGTCAATATTGACGAACGTTCTGGGAGACCCGCAACCAGCAGTGCTGAGAAAAATCGCAGATGCGCATGCAGCTGTGAAGAGAAATCATCGAATCACCATCCGTGAGTTATCAGAGGATGTGCAGATTAGTTACGGTTCAGTTCAGTCCATTATCACTGAAAAATTGGGTACGAGACGCGTGTCTGCCAAGTTTGTGCCAAAACCGCTACACACGTTCCTTCCAAGCACTTCTGTAAACAGCGGAAGTGAGCTAAAACGCTAAAACTTAGTGCACATGCACAGCAGAGTTTAAGGTCAATCTGTGGTACTTGGTTGATATTTCCTGTTCCTGGATTGCAAACGTATACCCTTCAAATTGGGAGGTAGTAATCCGGATATTGGTCCATGAGAAACTGCTTTGATGATCGACGTTACTCTCATCTCGGACCCTTCTGCTAACATATCCATGCATAGTCTTCTGCTCAAATAGGCTCCTCCTTTCATCTGATGAGGTAGAGTCGTATATATGTATGCATGCATGCATGCAAGTGTGTATATATGCACACGCACACACACGCGCACACACACACACACACACACACACACACACACACACACACACACACACACACACACACAAATATATATAATTTTTTTACAAATAAGGTAAGACCGTTATTTAAAAGAACGATCATATCAAGTGACCAGCATAGGAAGAAGAACCTTAGTCAATAATTATAAGTAAAAATAAAATCTCTATAAACATACTTTCCCTGCGTATTCGTTGATCAGTATAACGGGAGTGCGTGCGAAACGAAGTGATGAGAAAAATTGTCATGAGCAGTTTGCTGGATGTGGTGACTAAGCGGTGGGTACGGTTTATAAGCCATGTGCTTCGATTACCGTGGGAGAGATGTGCTACCATCGTAACAGAGTGGATGCCGGAAGCAGGAAAAAGAGCGAATGAAAGACCAATGAAGAGGTGGAGCAGTAAGTTCCGGGCGACAAGATAACGATGGCAGTTGGCCCGAGTGGAACTAAGAGGAAAGCGAGCAATCCAGATGTCTGGAGGAAGCTCGCTGCTCGTTGCGCCGATAGATTTGAAAAATCTAAGAGCTAGGAGATACGGAGCCCTTTGCTTGCGATCAAACCTTCAGCGAAAAGTTTCTATTTTTCTATTATTCTCCTATTCATGGGAAGGCTTTTTATCTCGAATCCTCTTCTGATATATAAAAATGAATTACTTCAGCTAATTGATCCTGAATATATTTGCATGTGAGTTACGTAAGCTGACTTGCACTTATCTTTTCATAGAATTTACTATAGTCAGCTGACTATATATTTTGATATGGATTAGGTAACAGATATCATGATATACATACCTATTCAAGTTTTATATATTAATAGATAACATTATGTAGTTGTTGTCCATGGTATATATTTTATAGTTTTGTATGAGATACAATAACAATATTATGTGACTACGTCCATCTCAGACAATATAAACAAGTTTATCAACAACGAGTTTGGTACATTTTCGAAGTCGCTCCCCACCCCTTTCTAATATCCTCATAAATAACAAAGTCGAGTTGTTACGTAACCAAAGATGATAAGAAAAATTCAAAGCATTGAATTAACATTCTAATCGATCCTTTCAGATCTTATCCATTATATGTGGGGGGGGGGGTATGTGAGTGCGTGTATGATGTGTTTATGTACGTGTATGTAAACTCTGTGAAGGCGCGTGGCGTAGTGTTTAGGGTGTTGCACGCATGATCGTAAGATCACCGTTTCGATACCCGGACTGCGCCGTGCGTTGTATTTTTCAACAAAACACTTTATTTCACGTTGCTCCAGTCCACTCAGCTGCAAAGGCGTACACCCCTGCAACAGACTGGCGTCCCGTTCAGAGGTGGCGTTGTGATCTCGATCACTCGTACACCATGGAAACCGGGTAACTGGCCCTGCACGTCCTGGGACTCGAGACAGGAAATGGCTTATACAAGCACCTCTTCCATATGTATATATTATATATGTCTATACCTAAACACACACACCCAAATAAATTTATATGCATGTATTTATGCATATATATATATATATATACTTTATTAAAAAGCAGTAAAATATCACAAAAACTATTAGTCAGGTTCACGTTCCCGTTCGTCGGACAGTTTTGTTTAGAATCTAAACAAAACTGTCCGACGAACGGGAACGTGGAACTCCGAGGAACAGTTTTTGTGATATTTTTGCTGCTTTTTAATAAAGAATATTACTCTACCTCCGCTATTCAAGTACTATTTTTTCCACCTTGTTTCGCATTTATGTGATTACCTTGGTATATATATATATATATATATATATATATATAGATAGATAAGTATATGCATATAGATGCACATATGCACACCGGTATATAATGGAATGGTTAAGAAGGTCGCTTGGCAAACGCGCGGTCATGAGTTCTATCACAGTACATGGTATGTTTGGTTAGTGGCATTTACCTTAGCCTTGCTACAACGAACCCGGTTTGGCAGAAACTCCACTGAAGCCCGTCGGATATGTCATATCAGCAAGGCAAGGTACACTTTTGTCACACACTCCCACTTACTGATTCAGTTTTAGGATTTCATGAAGTATATTAGTAGCTACAGTATACTCAGCCACTTACAGACTAAGTCGATAAGCAACTAATATATATATATATAACTAGTGTCTGTTTGTGTGTGTACAAAATGAACTTCTTTCAGTTAACGTCTACCAAATCCACTCAAAACTTTTGGTCGGCCCAGGGCTTAGCAGCAGAAGACACTTGCTCAAGGTGCCGCGCAGTTGGACTGAACCCAAAACCACAAGTTTTAGTAAGCGAATTTCTTAACCACACACCCACGCCTGCGCTTACACAGCCACATCTGCGTGTGGTGTGTGTATCTGTGTGTATCTGTGTGTATGTCTGTGTGTATGTCTGTATACGCTAACAATGTATGTCACCCTGCAGTTTTTAATTATCAGCAACATAAAATCAACATCCTGTCTGAACACAGAGCTTATGTAAACCCCGTTCGAATGGCACATTTCATCACATAAATCAATAGCGTTGATATATGACTCCTTCAACAAATATAGCTTTAATAGAATAATATCCTTATATATATATATTTATATTTTCTGTACCTTTTGTGTATTGCTTAGCTGGGGGTTCAGTTTGTTTGGATAATTCTCTGAGTTTTGTCATTTCTTCAAATTTTTTAATGGTTTCAAGTACGATTTCATTGTTTCTGCTGGTCATTATCTTTTAATGTATCGATATCTTCGTACTTTGCGACGTGTGTGATTTCAACCTCAACCACACACACACACGCAAATATAAATATATACATACATACGTGTATATGTGTTGATGTGTACGTATACTTTAATGTATGCAAGTGTGTGTGTGTATATTTGCTTATACCGCTGCTTGATATACAATATTTTTGGACACTTATGAATGCACTCATAGACACTACAGACAAGTTTCTACAAGATCAACAAATAATTTTTGTTGCTACCTTGCGGAAGAGGGGGAGACTGGTAGAATCACTGAGATATTGGACTTGTTGCCTTGGTATCTTTGGTTTGTTTTCTGAAGTTCCGAGTTCAAATTCTATTGAGGACAGTTTTATTTCTTTTCTTCTTGGAATCAGTTAAATGAAAAATCACTCAAGCGCTGTTGAAGGTTTCTTCGCTGAAAATGCTTGTCCTTGTGTGTCATTTAGCAATTATTATGATAATAATTTAGTTTGACTCGGGTTCAGTCTTATTCCTGGTAGGATTTATGAGGGTAGCAGGTTACTACCTGTAACCTTAGGTATCCCCAAGTTTTCAGTAGTCTTTCAAGTCCTTAGAACCCTTCTTATAATCCTTGCTGTCCCTGAGAGACATTTTCTGAAGGAGCTCTACTGGCCATTCTATTTCAAACTCCTACAATCATTTGTCTATATCTTTAGTTACTGTTTCCAACGCACCAATAATTATAGGCCCAACCTTTGCAGTTTTCATACTCCAAATTTTTCCTATTTCAAATTCTAAGGGATTGTGATTTTTTTCTTTTTGGCTTTTCGTCCTCTTTCTTTACGATCCCGGAATCGAACGGACATGATGGGTCGATTAGTAAGCAACTTCACTTTCCTATATCTACAATGCTTATGTTCGGTCTATCATTTTCTAACTTCTTGTCCGTTTTAATAGAAAATTCCTACAAAATTTTACATTTCTCCGATTCTAGTATTTCTTCGCTTTGATGATTGTACCAAATGATTCCAGCCTCAAAACCCCGTTTCTGACAAAGTTTCAAGAGTAAAACTTTTACAACTTCGTCGTTCCTCCTCATTATTATTATTATTATTATTATTATTATTATTATTATTCCGCCGAGGTCGACTTGCATCCTTTCGACGTCGATAAATTAGGTACCAATGAAACACTGGGGTCGATATTATCGACTAGTCCCCTCCCCACAAATTTGAGGCCTTGTGCCTCCAGTAGAAGAGATTATTATTATTATTATTAAAGCGGCACCAGCGCACGTTCAGGTTGACATACTTGCAGAAATATCTAAATCACCGCAAAGGTGTCAGGGACGGTGATGAAAACGAGGGTGTATTGGTGTCGGTGTCTTTCGTACGACCCGTGTTTCTGCAACTCGTTTCCGCGACCAAGCTGTAGTCAGGGGTCAAACAAAGAATAGGATTTTGGCCTTTATCCACTCGAATGTTGCCAGGCGCTCACAGCATTCTACCAACCGAACAAAGCCGTTAGCAGGAAAATAACTCAAGATTTCTATACGGTGGGATTAGTTGAGGGTATAATGACAGTATGAGTGGTTTCTTTTGAGGATTTCAGCTCGAATACTATGGATAATTTCCAAAAATCTTTGGCATGGCTGGGGGCTACAGGAGGGAATTACCTATCCGAGACAAGCTCTTTAAGTAATGGAAGCGCCAACAACCTGCCCCAGGTGCATGCAAGATGACTAAACGGTCGCACCCGCAGTCGTTCAGTGTCCGCACATTAGCGATTTGTGAGATTGTGTTGAGCAGCTGCTGTCTCGTTTAAGACGAGTCGAGCTGTCCACCAAGCATACAGTGAAGATCGAAGGCACCATCTTCTTTTAGCAGAGAAGGGAGGCAGATTTTTCTCTGCTTAGTGGCTGTGACAAAAGAGGTTGTGTTGTGGGTCCGTCTCAAAGATTTGAACACAGGATCTTTCCTATCTGGCCAAGCTCTCAATTTCTTCAAATATCTTTTGAACAGGAAAGCGAGGATAGGAGAGCGTTTGTCAAAAGGTGGACGGGAATGGCAAGACTGGTGAGGCTGAATGGACATACTCTGTGTAAGATGTTTTAAGGAGGAAGAAAGATAAAGCAAGGTGGCACTTGCCATGTTTTGGAGATGGCAGAGGAGCAATCCGAGACCTTTTGTCTGAAGTTTTTTCCTGAATTACCCAAAACGGACGGCCCCACTCCGAGGGATTCTATTTATTATTCTCAATTCTATTTTTTTATATCTTTTGTTATATCTTTAATGTGTACATGTATGCATGCACGTTTATATGTTTGTGTGTGCAAATATATAAGAAATATATATAGAGAGAGAGATGGGGAAAGAACGAATTAAAACTGATTGATAGTAAAAAAATACGGCGGATATGTTAAATCTGTGTGCGTGTGTACGGTTGAGTACGTAAGTAGAGAGAAAGAAAGATATACATAACGATGTGTGTGTGAGTATTGAAATATAGATAGATAGATAGATAGATAGATAGACTGAACAGATTCATTAAAAATCGTTAATCACTTGAATAAAATCTCGTCCATTCCAAACAGCTCCCAGGTGTCACCAAATCCTCAATGACTTCTTTTTTAATTTTAAACCATCGATTTGTTTATTTGTATCTTTTCTATAACTAAAATAACGTTAATTAATTGAAATTCTTATAAAGATTTAAATGGAATGGAAACACAAATTCAAACTATAGAATTAGAAGAAAGCAAACATTTTCAGAATACGTAAATGAAGATAAACAGTGAAAAGAAACACAAGAATAACATGAAGTAAACAAGAAATGAGCCGAAAGCAAAAGTGGAGAACAAGTATTTAGTTAGAGATTTTTGTTGCCTTATTTTTTACTCTAGAAACTTACTCAGGCCACAATGTGATACTTTATAAATCAATGAGTTGCTTCACACACACACGTGCATATAAATATATATGTATATATTACAATATGCGTACATTGATTTGTATGTCTGTATATAAACAAATAACAAGAGATTGATAGTGGTTCACTCACTACGGCTGATGTAGAACTCAATACACGTATGGTCCAGAACACAATGTTAGATGAGTAAAGAGTGGTAATAAGAACAAAGAGACGACACCGAAAAAAAAACAAATCTTCTGCAATGAACTTCCTTAGCTTACAGCTGTTTCTGCTATGTGCTGGACTCTTAGTTGAGTACCTGGATAACATCCTATAACTTCATCAGAACCTTGACTATGAAGTGCACTTTATTTGGGAAAGTTACATTTTCATAACATAGCTCACCATCTCGTTTGTGTGAGAGTGTTTGTTTGTACTTTTCATATACACCCTTGTACATACGCATGTACATATATTTACATGCATATGTGCATACATATATATATATATATATATATATATATATATATATATTACAAACAAGAATAAGAGGAATGACCAGCAAAAGTGGACTCCTATATGCTAGAAATAGATGCTGAATCATCTAACCACGAAAAAAATATATGGTTGGACGTCCTGTGTCTAGTTCTGGAAATTACATCGCATATCGACAGTCTACGCTGACGATCCTGCAGATATTTATTTATGTAAATTTTAACAGGTGAAACCATGGTACGTAGGTTAATCGATTTTATTTAGTATTTTTTCATTTGTCTTGCCCTTTTACAGTCTGTTGTGTCGCTGAATTTTTACTGAGAACATATATTTTTTTCGTTGTTAGATGATTCGGCATCTATTTCTAGCATATAGGAGTCCACTTTTGCTGGTCATCCCTCTTATTTTTGTCTGTAATATAATTTTAATGTTCGGATTTTTTTTAATATGCTAGACCCCTGGTTCAAATTGATTAATATCAGTTTCTACCCTCATAAATAAATTTTTATACAATAATGTTTCTCAAACCGGAAAATTAGCTACAAAAATTTATTAACTGCTGAATTATTTCCGGACTTAGCGCGCCAGATTGAAGACATTTAAAAGGATACACTGAATGTAATTTGTAGAACTCTACACGTGCTCCCTTTCGGTTGGAAGTCCTGTGTCTAGTTCTGGAAATTACATCGCATATCGACAGTCTACGCTGACGATCCTGCAGATATTTACTTATGTAAATTTTAACAGGTGAAACCATGGTACGTAGGTTAATCGTTTTTATTTAGTATTTTTTCATTTGTCTTTCCTTTTTACAGTCTGTTGTGTCGCTGAATTTTTACTGAGAACATATATTTTTTTCGTGGTTAGATGATTCGGCATCTATTTCTAGCATATAGGAGTCCACTTTTGCTGGTCATCCCTCTTATTTTTGTATGTAATATAATTTTTATTTTTCGGATTTCTTTTAATATGCTAGACCACTGGTTATAATTGATTAATATCAGTTTCTACCCTCATAAATAAATTTATATATATATATATATATATATATATATATAGTTGAAGGCGCGTGGCTTAGTGGTAAGGGTATTCGGCTTACGACGTAGGATGTGTGAGTTCGATACCTGGCGACGCGTTGTGACCGTGAACAAGACACTTTATTTCACGTTGCTCCAGTCCACTCACCTCAAAAATAAGTTGTACCTGTAATCCAAGAGGGGCGAGCTTTGTAACATTCTGTGCCACGCTGAATCTCCGCTGAAACTACGTTAAGGGTCCGTTAGTTTGTGGAGTGCTCAACCACTTGCAGTTCGTTTCCCTAAAACAAACTCCTAACGCTCACACACACACAGACGGTGTCTTACAATGATTTTTCGCTCCAATAAAATCTGATGGTTTAAGTGAAACCATAAAAGCATCAATTGATTCTTCTTCTCCTTCTTTCTGCCCTCCTTCTCCCCCCCCCTCTTTTTTTCTCGCTGTTCTCCTCCTCTTCCTCCTCCTCCTTTCCCCACTGAATATCTTCTCACTCACGTCCTCCGTCTTTGCTGACTTATAAGAGGAAGCCGACAATTTGGTTCCTATTAAGTAAATTGCTCTACAGTTTGCTAAATTGACAGCCTTGAAGTGGCAGAGAGAGGGAGAGTGGGGGGAGAGCGAGAGACGAAGATGGAGAGGAATCCAAGATGTTTGAAGGATTAAGCAAACGCGATTATCGACTTCTACCTTTGGCCATAAACGAACGTTGATCAATTTACTCGACATACACCAAAGTTAATAATAATGGTTTCAAACATTGGCACTATTACAGGATTTCTTATGGAAACGGTAAAGTTGAATTAATCGATCCCTCTCTACGTGACTTGTTCTTAATTTACCGACCCCCGGACGGATATAACGCAAATTATAACTCGGCAGGAATTAAACCAAAAATAGAGGTGGGGGGGCGACTCTTTTATAGGAATGAATTTTGAGGGTCCATTTTATAAGCCTGTATTAGTCCGGGGTCGACGGCTAACTCAAGGGATACATCTGGCGGCACATACTTCAACTACGTCACTGAAATGCCGGGAGCCCTTATCTGGGACTCGATTGTTGACGCTAACCCTTCGTCGTTTTACTAATCGTCGAAAAACTCGACCCCAATACGTTTTAAGTCTGGGTCTTATTCTGTTGGCCTCTATTGATGAGCTGACAAGTTATGGAGACGTAAACAAATCAACACTGATTGTCAGACCCCCAAAATACACACATATAGTTACATGCATATGTATGTGTGTGTGTGTGTGTGTGTGTGTGTGTGTATGTATATATATATATATATATATATATATATGCGTGTGTGTGTCACCTGGTCTATGACAAACTTTAACACTTGCTATGAGTAGGGAGTTCTTCAGACGCTCTTCCGCAGCAAATTCGGATGATAAACAACACACATGCAGTGTGTATGTGCGATCGATAATATTTACATCACTAGCGATGCTTTTAATTTGCATTTTAATATTATATATATATATATATATATATATATATATATATATATGCACACACACACACATATACATGCATCCATCCCACGCATCTATGTTTGCGTGTACAGTTGTGTAAAATAATTATGATTATTCAAAGCGTAATCCTAAACTGTTTTCCCAGAGAGAGAAAGAGAGAGTGAGAGATAGAGACAGACAGACATACAGAGGTGATGGATTTTCTGTCGTTCTCGACGATGAGGATTCTGTTCTTGTTGGACCGTGTAATCTCTTACCTTTGAAATTAACGTGAAAGTAGCTGAGAATTCCAAAGGCTCTTGTATTCTTGACTCTGGTCTCAAGCCAAATCAGTGTTGTAAGACTAGAGTTTTCAATTACACGTACAATGCAGAGAAAAGAATCGATTCCAGGACCAGGGTGGGTATTTTGTCGAATTGGAAATGAATGAAAGCAAAACTGATCAGTAGAAGATTTGAACTATGAGCGCAGAAACGAATATTGAAGTTCTTTCTTATCCGGTCTGCTAAAATTATGCTACTTCACCAATTAAGGAAGGCTTGAACGTGTGGAATAATACCATAGAGTTCTTGCATTAACCAAATTTGAAAGAAATCGTTCTCGTCAGATGACCGCATAGACTTCAAGTATAAGGCGATAACCATTTTTAAAACCTGTTTACATCAATAATGGAAGTCAAAATATTTACATTGTTTCTTTTGTCTTATTTGTGGTAGAATGAATATAGAAAATAATGCATACCACGTCAAGCCTACTAAAGTTTAGAGGGTAGTAGAGGAAATAGTGTGGGGCTGGGTTATCTATCTATCTATCTATCTATCTATCTATCTATCTATCTATAATGTAAATATATATATATCTATATATATATAATGTAAATATATATATATCTATATATATATAATGTAAATATATATATATATATATATATATATAATGTAAATATATATATATATATATATATATATATATATATATATATATAATGTATATATATATATAATGTAAATATATATATATATATATATATAATGTAAATATATATATATATATATATAATGTATATATATAATGTATATATATATATAATGTAAATATATATATATATATATAATGTATATATATAATGTATATATATATAATGTAAATATATATATATATATAATGTATATATATATATAATGTAAATATATATATATATAATGTATATATATATATAATGTATATATATATATAATGTAAATATATATATATATATATAATGTAAATATATATATATATATAATGTATATATATATATATATATAATGTATATATATATATATATAATGTAAATATATATATATTATATATATATATATATATATAATGTAAATATATATATATATATATATATAATGTATATATATATATATATAATGTAAATATATATATATATATATATATATATATATAATGTAAATATATATATATATATATATATATATATATAATGTAAATATATATATATATATATATATAATGTATATATATATATATATAATGTAAATATATATATATATATATATATATATAATGTAAATATATATATATATATATATATATAATGTAAATATATATATATATATATATATATAATGTAAATATATATATATATATATATATAATGTAAATATATATATATATATATATATATAATGTAAATATATATTTATTTATTTTATTTATT
>NC_142935.1:100665123-100675123 GCF_046866305.1 Octopus bimaculoides
GCGAATGTAAAGTTCATTATACGTGTGCAAACGCTTTGATTCAATTGCTTTATATCGTGTAACAATGTTCATTAAACTATATTCTATGTGTGTCTTCTATATGAAACAGTGAATTATCGTCTTTTAATGATGTTACGCAACGTTAAAGGCGGGCGGGAAGCGTGTTGAATAAGGAAGACATTCGCCTTATGTTCGTCTTGTTCGTAGAAACCTCGTTTTAGATATGCGATTTCTAGTTTGTATCAATTGTTCTATAATGCTGTCCAGGCATACATATTCGAGTTTGTATTGCGTTAGACTCTTCTCAACAAATAGTCGGTTGAAGTGCTTGATAGCGCATACTTCCAGTGAAGCGTAAACTCTCTGTTATTCTGGTGCTAATGAGAGCAAATCTTATATGTATGTTACCCCTCGATTTCTAAGCAAACTTCAGGTCCTTAAAGGGACGACTCTGATTTTGTGTTGAGCATTTCGTTAAGTTATTGTTAACATGTTTAATAACGGAATGTAAAAATAGCTGAATAAATGACTAATGTTGTTTTCACAATTTCGACAATTAAGGGAAATGTTTCAGCATGAACATCACCTCATCATCTGCGAGGTGGCGGCGCCGGTTGAATCATTAATATAAGAATATACATTGATTTCAGTAGAATTGCTTACGGAATAAAATTTAGTTATTTTATAGTCTCTCTCTGTTTCAATATTGATGATGATGATGATGATGATGATGACAACGATCACGAAGACCGACATTGAAGACGCTGATGATGATGATGATGTGGTGCGTGGAAACTAACTTTATACCCCAAAACATACTAAAATGGTAGACAGCTAATTCTCACCACCACCATTATCAACAGTTCCATCATTATCAACGCTGCCATTCTTATCAAGAAAGCCCACCATCACCACCATCATTATTAACGCTACCAATATTATCAAGAAAAGCCGTGATTAGCACTGGTATGATATGCATTAGCAGCATCATTGTCACAACATCACCGCCAACCAGCAAGCCTGTCGTCTTCTACTGTTAACCGGTCGACCTGCTAAAAATAGCTGCCAAATCTTTTATCATGTCACAATCTCCTGTATTATGGCAGTAGCTATGTATTCGATAATGTAATAATACTGGATTTGTTACACCTGAATAACAGTCGGGGTGGCCACAACTAGAACGCTTTTGATCATAGGCTAAACAACGCTCTCAGTTCTCTCATACATGACCCCACTCACCACAATCACCACCATCCTCTGATAACGAGTGGGGTTTCGTTTAATTGAACCCCGCCCTCTTCCCAGCATCATTGAAAAAGGGTACACGTTGGATTATGTGGTTCGAGATTGCCAGTGTGTCGGAAAAAGACGCGATGGTCATGGGTGGAATACATATTTGATCATTGGTCTGCACGATCAGTGCTGACAGGGGAGCTAAACAACATCACCGATATCAACACCGCTACCACACCGCCACCGCCCCACTACACCGCCAACAACACCAGGACCAACACCGCCACGACCGACAACAACAACAACAGCAAAAAGTATACGTTAAATTGAGGAGTGCATAACATACTGAGCGTGAATAATACGTGATGGTCACGGCCAGAATGCATGTAACCATATGTGTGTGACTGTATGCTCTCTCTCTATCTCTCTCTCTCTTTCTCTCTCTCTCTCTCTCTCTCTCTCTCCCTATATATATATATATATATATATATATATATATATATATATATATACAATATATATATATATATACACACACACACACACAAGCGTATGTATGTGTGTGTGTGTGTGTCACCCATCACCACTTGGCAACCGGTGTTGGTGTGTTTATGTCTCTGTAAATTAGCGGTTCAGCCAAAACGACCGATAGACTAAGTATCAGTCTTAAATAAAATGACTGAAACAATAAAAAAAGGTGAAAGAGATTTCCATATGTGCGTGTGTATGTATATATATATATATATATATATATATATGCATGTGTATGTACACACACACACACACACACACTTGGTCACTCATAAGCACACACATACACTTATTGAATGCTATGAGAGCAGGCTTTAAATATATGGGCGTGGCCTGAATTGCTAAATTTAAAAGACAGAGAAAGTGGGAAGGAGATTTCTGATGGTGCGATTTGATTGGTTGAAAGATCAGCATGTGCGCTAACCACATCTCTCACGTGACTGTATTTCAAGGTTGTGAATGGACAACACCTCAATCAAAATTTCCAAATGGAAAACATAAAAGTCATTCGGCTCCTCCCACCGCAAACATATACGAATGCACAAACAAACACATAAGCATACACCCACACACACAAACCGACAAGCACACACATACACGCACGTACGCAGATACAAACACATACACACACGTGCATTATTCACAGCACATCTTTTCCGTTGTGTGTCGATTCCGTTCATATTCTCTGCGACATTGAAGAGGAATACGTCGACCTCAAGACCTGACGGATGTTTTACTTTCGGAAGGAAGGAAACGCTAAGTTGACTTTGGTAGGGTTTCAACGTGCAACAAGATAGACTCGTAGCCAGAATACCGTCAGGCAGATGCGTGGCAACTATTTCGTACACTCGCTACCTCTATTTCGACACACACACACACACACACACACACACACACACCTGTATATACATATTCAGGTTTACATATTATTTATATATATATATATATATATATATATATATATATATACATATATATGGTATAGTTTAATGAATCGAGTCAGAAACATGCTTTTATTGTAAAGTTGTACTCTTATAGCAAATACACCAGCGATTTGCATATTCACGTTCGAATCGTTTGTAATCTTGCTACTCATCGTCTCTATATATAAATTTGGATTTGGTTTGCAAGATTCTTGATGTGAGTTCGTGTGTTGAAGCATAATCTGGGGAGAGCCATTTTCTTTTTCTGCCTTATAATTTAACAAACTCACCGCTAAAATTTCCACTTAATCCTTATTTTTATTTTCCTAAAATTTTCGCTACGTCTTAAGGCACAAAAAGAAAATGACTCTCCCCAGACACAACAGTGTGTGTATGTATGTGTGTATATATATATATATATATATATATATATATATTATATAATCGTTGGTGTGTATATATGTTTTTAATTGTATATATTTATAAAGAGAGACACACAGACAGGTAGGCAGGTAGATAAATAGATAGGCATGTATGTGTATGTATATCACATACAAAACGGACCTTGATGGTAACTGTGAACTTTCTGGTTGCTCGGTGTCATCAGACAGTGTGATGAAGCAAACAAGCTGTAACTTCGAAGTCACTATCATACTTACACTTGTAAATATTTATATACTAAATATGTACTCTGCTACAAAGATTAGCGAGATATTCTACAGTCAAGTGTTAAATTGTTTTAGTATATAACTTGAGATAAGAAGAAAAATTAATATAATATATATAAATATATACAAAACATGCAAACAAACACACTTACGAATAAACACAGACACACACACACACACACACACACACATATATATATATGTATGTATGTGTGTATATATATCTATATATTATATATATATAGATAGACAGGCAGAATAAATATTTTCTTTTATTTCTTATCCTTGTTTCAGTCATTTGACTACGGCCATGCTGGAGCACCTGCTCCAGTCTAACAAATCGAACCTAGGACATACTATTTGTCAACCTAGTACCTATTCTATCAGTCTCTTTTGCCAAACCGCTAAGTTACGGGGACGTAAATACACCATTATCGGTTGCCAAGCGATGGTGGGGGAATACAGATACACAAGTCCATCTAGCCATCCATCCATATATATATATATTTGTGTGTCTGTGTTGGTCCTCCCACCATCGCTTGGCAACCGATGTTGGTTTGTTTTCGTTCCCGTAACATAGCAGTTCAACAAAAGTGATCCGATAGAATACGTATTAGGCTTACAAGGTCCTGGGATCAGTTTGTTCGACTAAAGCCGGTGCTCCAGCATCGCCGTAGTCAGGTGACTGAAACAAGTAAAAGAATAAGAAAAAAATATGAATTGATGGTCCGACGAACGGGAACGTGAAACTCTGAGTAACAGTTTTCTGTGATATTTCTGCTGCTTTTAAATAAAGCATATTACTCTACCTCTGGTATTTGAGTACTCTTTTTTTTTCCACCTTGTTTCACATTTATGTGCTTACTCCAGTAAATAGATGGAGAGATAGAGACAGAGGTAGATAGTTTCTTATGAATCTATGTGGTCATTCAATTTCGTTTTAACCATTGTCAAACTCATCGCATCTAAATCTATGATTTGCTGCAAGTTAATAGTTTTATAAACAGCTTTTATATCCATTTGCGACAAAAAAAAAGACTAATTTGTTATTTCTTTGTAAATTCAAACATATGTACATCTTGAGGTACATGCATGCATACATACATACATACACATACGTGCGATGTGCATATAGGTATGTATTGTATATATATATATATATATGGTATGAGAGGTATTGGTGTCAAAAAGACCCAAAGGTGTCGGGTAATGCTGAGTAAGTGCTATGGACAGACCATAGTTAAGCTCTAGGTTTGATAATGATATGAATGAGGAGTCCAACGTGGGTCGTGTACTAGCAAGCATATATGTAAAAATTAACAGAATGAGATAAAAAATCCAAGGCTGGGAATAGCTTTCAGAACATTCATAAAGAGAAGGTTTTACAGCTAACAATTTCTCGCACTGTCTCTGATGAACGGATATATAAAATATCCCGGAAACAGCTGTAAAACCTTCTCTTTATAAATGTTCTGAAAGCTATTCACAGCCTTGGATTTTTTATCCCAATGTGTTAATGTACACGCGCGCGCGCACACACACACACACACACACACACACACACACACACACACACACACACACACACACACACACACACACACACACACACACACACACACACACACACACACACACACACACACACACACACACACACACACACACACACACACACACACACACACACACACACACACACACACACCGATTGTAGCATTGAAGACACTTTGCTAACCATTCCAATACATACAAAGGTCGCCTGCGACTCGGTCACAACGTTGTTGCACTACTCTACCAATTCGCCTTTTTTTTTTTTTTTTGTAGAAACAAAAATATCTTGGTGTTGAAATCATTGTAATTTGAAAACATTTTCTTTTTCTTTTTAATGTTGGCACAAGGAGAGTAATTTTGAGGGAATAAGTTTCAGCTGTGTTCAAATGTAACTTTTTTTCATCGACCCTGAAAGGAAGAAAAGCGTAATTGACCTTGGTTCCGATTTGAGCTCAGAACCCATTGAGTTGGAAAAAATACCGCTAAGCATTTTGTGCGACTCTTTAGTCATTCTGCAATCTTGCTTCCTTTCAAATAAGAAATTTTTCATAATCCAATATTACTTTTTTTTTTTTTTTAGTTTTAAATCTTAAAAATTTTATCCACTCATAATTTATGATGTACCACTTTTTCTCTCTTCTTCCTCTCTCAGATATTCTTAAGAAATAAATCTCATGAAAGGCACTAAGTCTCTCAGAACGTTAGTTCTTTCCCCCAGTTTGGCAGATGAACGTGACTTGTTTATTTCCTACATACTCTTTGGCCAAATAATTCCTTATTAAAATTCCTCTCTCCCGATCCTGAGTACTTTTTATAAACTTGTATCATTTACTTTCCGAATAAATTGCGTCAGAGTAGCGTCATCAAAACTTTAATTGCAACTGTTGTCTCTATTTATCTCCAATTATGATCGATGTTGTTTCAGCCGTGTCCATCCCGCTGATTTTTGCCTAATTTGAGGTAGAAATGATACGATTTTCTAGCAAGGTACATTGACCACGCACAAGTCCCCTCTTTGACTCATTTCATTGCAGTTGTTGTTGTTGTTGTTCTAGTTAATGTCATCTATCAAGCAGGACGATGAGCTTCCAACTGTGACAAATGCATCGATTATTTTCAGGCAGACCGTAACTATCTAGGAACCCATTATATAATTCGTTCATCCACTTTTACGGTACTCGGGTAGGATGTGACGTTTGACTGCTGTTCATAGATGGTCAAGCGACCACACACACTCAGGCCTATTCATTGGTTTACCCTAAAAGAACCAGTAATATTGTCATTAAAACAAACAGATTTCATTATAACATAATTTAAAAGATGGCAGAATCATTAGCACGCCGGATGAAACACTTAGCGGCATTTCTTCCGGTTTAAATCCTACTGAGGTGAACTCTGCCTTTCACCCCTTCGGAGATCGATAAAATAGAATGCCAATCAAGTACTGGAGGTCGATGTACATGAATTTTTCCCCTCCTCTCAAAATTGCTGGCCTGGAATCCTTGCAACGGACCATCGATTCATTCAGGGGGAATGTTGTGACCCCAGTCTCTCAATTGCAAAGCCGTGGAAACCCGGTAACCGATCCTGTGAAACATGGGGCTCGAGAAATATAAGAAAATTAATCAACAACCACTGCAAACCAATTCTAACGAAGCCTGTCGCATTTATATTCTTTGATTTTACCGTCAGCTACAGGGGCGCTTACAGAGTCGCTCGACATGCTAGAAATAGCAACCAAATCTACATTAAATCACACCGCACATTCTTAAACAAACAAAAAAAATGGGGGTGGAATTTCGGACCATGTTGTCCAGGTTTGTACACAGGCGCAAACCGGAAGCAAGACCGGAATAGGTTCCCTCATATCATAGGACCGGTCTGCTCAATTATGGTTTACCGGACTTACTTGGGATTAAGCAACAACAACAATAACTGAAATAATGTAAGTCAAGTACTCATACCCCCCCCCCACCATTCTCCTCCACGTTTCACCCCCACTCTCCGTTAAAGAACTCTTCATAATGTTATGAATAAATATAAAGGATGCGGGGCGGGGAACGACTTTCATAAGATTTATAAGAGAAATGAAATTAATTGAGATGAAGTAAATGAAACATCAAAGAGGAAGGAACAAGGAGGAAATATGAGACAGGTGAGAAAGTTTGTAAGGAAAAGAAAGGTGGAAATTTTCTGCTTGGATTGTTTTCATACACACACACACACACACACACACGTATGTATGTATATATAGATATATGTACATTATACACACCCACACGTATGTATGTAGGCCTGAAAATAGATATTTGTGTTTGATTGTGCATGCAATATGAAAAAAATACACAAAAACTAAATTTGTATGGAGGTGTGTGGGGGGGGGGGGGGCAATGTGTGATGTTTTTATTTATTTAGTTTTTTTTTTTATAAGTTAGTCAGAACACAAGGATCAGTAGTCACGTGTCTTTCTGAACCTCCAGCGAAATGAGATGGACACTAAGAATATGCATTAATTCTGGAAAACACACAAACACACACAAATATAGACACAGCACACACAGACACGCATTTTACTATCATACCTACATACATGCATACACACACACATACATACATACATAGAAAGTGAGACAGATAGATAGGATAGCTATCGCTCTCTCTCCCTCTCTCTCTCTCTCTCTATCTATCTCTCGATCTCTAGATAACATACATTTATACATGCGCGCGTGTGTGAGTGTGTGTGTGTGTGTCTACATGCATGCTAACATGAACACTTACAAACATACATACATGCTGCATGCATACGTACGTACATACATACATACATGAGTGTGTGTGTGTGTGTGTGTGAGAGTGAATATATCGATAATATTAAAGAGACAAAATTAAGACGGCGAGCAGCCAGAATCACTCCGGTCAGAATATTTAGAGCCGAAGTGTACCTTTCCGTTTCGGGGTCGAGAAAATAAAGTACCAGTCGGTCAGTGTGGCCGATGACAATCGATTTGGCCCCTTCCTCGACACCGGTTGGCCTTGTACCAAGATTTAAAGAGTCAATACAACAACACAAATACATCATCCATTAACTATTTCCTCACTTATTACAACTTCTACTTTAGCAGTTCTGTTCGGATTCGCGCTGATAATGTTGCCAACACGGCTCCGGCGAAAGCTGAGAACCGCCTTTTCCTTCTGCTTGCTTCAATTATATTTGCCGGTGTTGTTTTTCCTATTGTTTAAACGCAGAACAAGGCTTATAGAGGGAGCTGTCAAGGAAAGCCAATCCGGCCGTGACAATTCCGTGTTTAAGATGAGATGGATAAGTATATTATTCCCGGGAAATCTTTACGTATTTACAATAAAGTTTCATCTAAAGAAAGTTTGACTGCTATTTCTAGCAGGTTCTGAAGCCACATAGAGCGCTTAACGAGCTTTGTGTGTGTGTGTGTGTGTGTGTGTGTGTGTGTGTGTGTGTGTGTGTGTGACAGCAGTAAGGCTTTGCACTGAGGACTGTTGTCCGTTACGCTTGTGAGAATTGCTAAAATCTATAAAGAATCCTTTCTTATATAGGATTGGCTAACTATTGCATAATGCACGGGCGAACACACACACACACACACACACACACACACACACACACACACACACACACACAAATAGACGAGCACAAAATATACAGAAATATAAAATATGCGAGTGTGTATGTGTGCATGAGATGGCCATCGCTAGAAATATGCCTTAATAAGTTATATACGTGTGTGTCTATTTGTCTGTTTCTTTTTCTGTCTATATATATATATATATACACACACACACATACATACACACATATGCCTATATATATATATACACACACATACATACACACATATGCCTATATATATATATACACACACACATACATACACACATATGCCTATATATATATATATATATATATATATATACACACACACACACACACATATATATATTTGTATATCTATATATATATATATATTATTACATTAATGTGATGGGTTACTCTGTACTTTTGTAGAGTACAAATTAATTATTCTTAAACAAAAATTTCATTGAGTGTGACTTCGAAGTTTCCGTCAGTCCGAAAATAGCTTCGTTGATCGAATCTTCGAAGAGATTGTCAATAGTAATCTTCTTGAAGAATATGATATACATATGTATGTGTGTGTGTGTATATATATATATATATATATATATATATATATAATATACACTCTCAGATACACACAAACATACATACATTGTAACAACTCTATATAAATATATATTTAAATGTGTTTGTGTGCATGGGGATGTATTAATAATGCATTTCTATCACACACACACACTCTCTCTCTCTCTCTCTCTCACACACTCACTCTCTCTCTCTCTCCACCCCCATTCTCTCTCTTTCTCTCGTTCGCTCTGTCACTTACGCATGTCACCTTTGTTTCCCCCTCCCACTCTCCCACCTCACTCTCTATCGCCTTCACGCTCTGCCTATCATTCGTCTACTCCACCCTGATCTCTTGTCTACTCCACCCCATTCTATCTCCCGCCACTGCTAGTAACCGCCTCTTTCGCCAAACGAAATTTGCTGGTCACGCATGCTTACACGTCGCCTGGTAAGCTGACATGCATCTATAAATCCTTTCTGCTACGGGAAGACAAGGCCTGAAAATTAGGAGAGGGGAACAAATAGTCAACCACGTCGACCCTAGTACACAACTGGTATTTAATCGGTCAACGCTGAAAGTCGACCTCGTCGGAATTTGAACTCACACGCTGCCAGCTCTGTGCTACAGATGTATGCATGTACGCATACCTGTATGCGTGTGTGGACGTGTGCATGTATGTGCATATGTAGGTGTGTGTATAAATGTGTATATGTATGCATGCATGTATGTATTTGTTTATGTATGTATGTACGTATGCATGCTTACATGTGCGTGTGTACCTTTAATGTGTGTGCATACTCTTTTACTCTTTTACTTGTTTCAGTCATTTGACTGCGGCCATGCTGGAGCACCGCCTTTATGTTAAAAATTTATATAAATATATTAGAAAACGGGTATCTATCTGCCTATTTAT
>NC_142935.1:100680123-100682623 GCF_046866305.1 Octopus bimaculoides
ACGCAAACCCAAGCAGACATTCAGTAAAAAAATAACGAACACAGCCAACCCTACCATACCCACCACTCCCAAAAAACAAAAACATCCCAACAACAACAAATAATTTACATTAGTAATCATATCTTCCCATCACTCTCGTTCACAGACGCACGCGAAGAGGTCCACCATCCACATCTACACACACATACATAAATACATATACGTCGACACACACATATATATATGTATATATACTCGCATACATGTGTGTGTGTGTGTATAAAGTGTGAGAGAGAAAAGGGGTGAAAGAGAGAGAGAGCATGTGTAAGTGTGGATGTAACGTGGTGACGTGTTGAGAAAGGGAGAGAGAGAGAGAGGGGGGGGAGGGATGTTTATGATAACAGAGGAAAGATACGGCCCAGACACTTGGTGTGCAACCTTCGCAAAGAGAAAAGCTCCGCTACGAATCGCTCTCGCGACCGGTTCTTTTTTTTTTTTCAGTATCGGGAAAAAATAACAACAGCGAACCCCTTTTTAAAACTCCTCCTTTTAAGCAATCCAAGGATTACTACTGTTACTATTATTATTATTGTTATTATTTAATATTAATGATACATTTAATTGTTGCTTATTAAGAAGAAACACAAGAGCAAAGGATAAACAAAAGACGATTATATTATTTTGCACGCATTAAAAGAAAATATAGAATTGATAATAATAATAATAATATTAATAATAATATTAATAATTGAAAGAAAAGTTTATTTGATCTGCTGACATCGATAACAACAGCAAGAAGACTAATTAATTGTCATTATCTCATTAGCATCAGATGTTATTATTTAATATCGTCACCAAACAATTAATTTCACAACGATGTTAATAACAGTAACGACACCAGCAGCAGCAGCAACAAGAAGAACAACAACAACAGCCACACCAACAGCAGCAGCAACAACGACTGGAACAACTTAGAAAAACACCAGCAGAAAGAACAACATCAACGGGAACACTTTGGTTTTAAACAGCGAAACGGAACAAACAATAATAATAGTAATTATTATTATTATTATTTAGTATTTTTTTTTATATCTTGCTTATTGTTTGTTTAAGGCATGGAAACCGGAATAATTTTATTTTAAATTTTCTTTCTTTCACCGATCAAACAACGGGATTTTAACACGCGACAAATATATTCACACACGAATACAAACACATACATAATATATACGTTGTATAAACGAAAGTAATTATTATATGTCATTATTATATACAGCATGTGCGAGAGGCAAATAGATGTTCTTCCCTGCTCTCTGTCTTTCTCGTTCTTTTTCTCAAGCGCCTCCTATCCATACATATACATACAGGCATACACACAGACAGACAGGTACTTCTTGAAAAATAAGTAAGGCTATATATATATATATATATAATTTGACCGCAAACCAAAATAGGAAGATACGGGTAGGTAGAGAAATATTATTACAATTGACAGTAGTTATTCATTCCGTTAATATACGCATACATCATACAAACATCGATACATTCACGTATACATTCACACGTTAATACATACACTTGTATATAGATTCATTTCTGCGACACACACACATATATATGTATATATATATATGCATACTTGTGTTGTGAATCCGTTTAAAAGCACCAACACCCCACCCCACACACACATACAGACGATTAACATATACTTTCGCTTTGTTTATTATTGTTAGTAATATCTGTACTGTTATTAATCAATTTTTCTTTAATAATCGAAAATACAGATCCTTGTGCCACAGAAACAAACAAACAAACGCTATTATTGTTATTATTATTATTAGTAGTAGTAGTAGTATTGTTTTTGAAATACAAACAACAAATGCACACAAAAATAATACAAAAGATATGAAAGAAATGTCTTTGGATTTTTGTTTAACTGGATGAACAAGGATTAACCGTTGCCAATATAATCTGAAAACAACCCAAAGATAACGACCCAAAAAAGTAAGAATATATATATATCTATCTTTTATCATTTTACTTGTTTCAGTCTTTAACTGTGGCCATGCTGGGGCACAAACTTGAAGGGCTTTTAGTCAAACAAATCGGACTCAGTACATATTTTATATTTATTAAGTCTGGTAATCATTCTGCCGTTCTTTTTTGTCGAACCGCTACGTTACAGAGACATAAAGAAACTAGTACCGATTGTCAGGCAGTGGTGGGCGGATTAAACATAGACACGAACACACAAACATATATAATACAAATACTATGTGAGTATATGCGTATATACGTACATGTATGTACATACCTACATCTACATGAATATATAGATGCATATCTGGGTACAGGACGTCACAAAAAAACGTGGACAAAATGAAAAACAGAACATAAACAGAGCACAGAAAACACACAGGCCACATAGAGAATATTTCCTTCATCAGCTGCTACCATTCTAAAACTAAGCGTTTCGTAGAGTTATATAATATATATACATACACACACTTACAATGGACTT
>NC_142935.1:100692623-100699214 GCF_046866305.1 Octopus bimaculoides
GATCTTTTGCATTTCTTGCATGGATGGTAATCCAGGGATCATTCTTAAATAATTTTCAGTTCCTTTTTTTGATCATTCCAAGTGCTTATACAATCACTGGTATTGTAACCGTCTTGAGATCCCGCATCTTTTCGATTTCGATTAGCAGATCTTTATATTTTCTGAGCTTATCAAATTCTTTTGCCGAGATATTATGGTCACAGGGTTTGCTCATGTCAATTAATTATTATTATTATTATTATTATTATTATTCCTTCGTAACACAAGTGTAGGTAAAAGTGCACCGGCTTCTTTAGTCATCTGTCAAGTCACAACACGGACCTCAGACAGATAATACTTTCCTTAAGATGTGCGCGGTGCCCAATAAGGCTGCTTTTTGAAAGACATCAATCTTGCATGGGATTTCCAGTTGCATTTAGAAGACTTGAAGTTTCGGTGGGATTGAGCCCAGCACTTCTATCACCACTGGTATCACTTTTACATTGTTTCTAAAGGGGTAATGTAAAAATTAATATCATTATTAATATTATTAGCAGTAGTGGTTGGTGGTGGTGGTGGTGGTAGTAAGGCACGAGCTAGAAGAATCGTTAGCCCGCCGACAAAGTGCTTAGCGGCAAATCATTCGTCTTTACGTTCTGAGTTCCACTTCCAACGAGGTCGACTTTGATTTTCATCATTCGGGGTCGATATAGAAATTATTATTGAAACTGAGGCACAATGAAGTGGCCACATTCCTGACAATATATATCAATAACATTCTTCACACACTTTTCGCAGGTCTTCAACGCTAAACAAAGAAGATCCGATCCGACGAAAGTAGTTATCATCGTCCTCTTCGAAAACAAACAAACAAATAAGATAAAAGAAAACAAAACCGCTTCCTTTGTTTCTCTGTGAGAAATTAGTCTTTCGATTATTATATTCTTTGTGGTGGTGGGGGGGGGGTAAATTTCTTTGTATATAACATTTTAAATAATATCTTTGTTAAAAATATAATTTATCTTATTTAAAGCTGATGTTAACTCCCAGAACTTTTACTCCATTCTCACCACACATTTATATTCTTCACCTTAATTAAGTACAGGTCTCTTGTGTTAATAATATCCACCTCAGAAATAGGGGTAGATTTTTTCTTCAATCTCTCGTTCGTTTCCGAATAGCTATTTTGTACGCTTTCTGTAAAAGCAAGTTCTCTTGATGTTCCTGTTTTTGATTCCTAGAACTTATGGAGGCCAGTAGTTACCCGGTTTTCATAACGTATATGCTACCGAGATCACAACATTAGCCCTGAAAGGGACACCGGTCTTTTAAAAAAGATATTCATTTCTAGATGAATGGATTGGCGCAACGTGAAATGGAATGCTTTCCTCAACAACACAACGCATCTCCCCGTCCCGGAATCGAAACCACGATGATAAGATTGTGAGTGCAACAACCTAATCACTAGGCCACGGGTCATCAATCTTCCTTCTGCTTTCAAGATTTTTGCATTCCATTACGATTTTTAAAGATATCCCTCCGCCTATAAGAGTTGATAATAATAGTTGAGTTCGATTGGGGCTGGTATGTTTTGGCTGTTGGACGTATGATGGGAGTTATATAGGTGAAGGGTTATCCATGGTATGAGAGACAACGACAGCGAATGTAAGCTATATTGCCAACGCTCACCATCATCATCATCGTCTCCACAAGATCTTATTACCTTGTCATCGTGACACACTCTGACATAACCACAGATCAATTGAATTATTATCTCTTCAAATATGTTTCTTTTTCCTTTAATTTTTTGTCTGTTTTTTCCTCCATTCACCAGGAATATGAAACTTTGTTGTTCATCCGCACCCCTCAAAATTCCTCCCCTGACAGCCTTTATTTTTCTACTCCACCCACCCACCTTTTACCTTCCAACCTCATTTCTGTTAATTAGTGTTCCTTTGCATCATCCCAATATACTCCGGTACAATTGATGAGTTCTCCGTCGGTCTCCATAATGAACATTCAGTTCTTCAGTCACATGAACGACGTTCTTATTAATTTAATGTGAAGCGGCTGATTCTACAAAAGTGTGTGGTGTCGGCTCTCCGTCAGTTACGACGACGAGTGTTCCAGGTGATCCGATCAAAGGAACAGCCTGCTCGGGTGATATATGCGGCTGAGAACTCTAAAGATACACGTTCGCTTTACGTAGTTCTCAGGGAAATCCAACGTGATGCAGAGTGTGACAAGGCTGACTCATTGAATTACAGGCACGCCTCATTTTTGCCAGCTGCGTGTATAGGAGTACTGAGAAATAAAGTGTCCTCGTTGGCTGGAATCGAACTCACGATCACGAGCCGAATATACTAACCACGAAGGCAGGTGTCAAACGTATGTACCTTGAATGTAATTCTGATAGAGAGAATCAACGTGATACAATGGGACAAAAATGGGTCATAGTGTTACATGGACAATCCATTTAACAAGCTTCTGTCGACCGAATTTCGGTTACACGTTTTGAAATAACCTAAGGTTATAGTCAAGATACCGCACAGCGAGATTGAACCTCTGGCCTCTTTATTACGAAGTCAACTTGTTGACCATTCGGCCACATTTATCTGGCAATAAATATTTCAGGGGTTTTCTTGAGGTTTTTTAATTTTATTGTTGATTGAAACGTCACTACTGTGTAAGCGAATAATCCTGAAGTGTAAATCTTGGAGATTGTTGCGACGGTGGCGAGATGAGTTTGGAGACTTTAGCATTCGATCATTATCGATCTGCCAATGGATGAAAGCCTCATCATATGATTGCCGACTTACGTCGATGCATCATGTCCAATGCAGGCTGGGAAGATATAGGCATTAAAAGTATGACAGGGGGTATGTTATGAGTATTAAATGTATAAGTTTCAGAAGTATGACAGGGGTTATCAGTACTATGAAAAGAGTTATCACAATAGAACCATCTGGCGTACTTTACGAAGGGTTATGTTTGTATGTCATCATATCGACACGATTGTATTCCTACGATCGTCAGATCAGTCCTGGCCGTCGGCGCCTAAATTCGATTCTGAATACTGGATCCCTTATAACATCTCGTCCGACTCCCTTACAAACATGCTAAACCACCGCCCTGAATTAATACGTTATTTAACGAACCGGAAAGGATGAAAGACAAGCTATGTGCCTAAGTTTACCTTGGACAGTGAAGCGACAGAAAGGTTAGAGCGTCGAACAAAATGTCTTACGATGCTTGTTCCGCTTCTATATCTTCTGAGCTCAAGTACCACGAAAGCCAACCTTGCTTGTCATCCTTTCAGGGTTGATAAAATAAGTATCAGTCAAGTGCTGGGGTTGATGTAATCGCGACTAGTCTCCTCCTACCAACATTTTAAGCTTTGTTCCTATAGCAGAAAGGATTATTATTATTATTATTATTGCAGTGAGCTGGCAGAATCGTTAGTACACCGGGCGAAATGCTTACCGGTATTTCGTCCGTCTTTACGTTCTGAGTTCAAATTCCGCCGAGGTCGACTTTGCCTTTCATCCTTTCAGGCCTCGTGCCTTTCGTAGAAAGGAATATTATTATGATTGTTGTTATTATTAGTAGTAGTGGGTTGGTAAGATCGGTCGAGTGTCGGACAAAGTCGCTTACGGTGTTTGTTCCGATTCTTTACTTTTCGAGTCCAAATCGCATTGAGATCAACATTGCGTTTTTATTCAGGGTCGATAAAGTACCAGTCTTGTACTGGGTCGACTTTGAAAAACCCTGTCCCCCCTCAATATTGATGCAGTTCAACCTAAATTAGTTGCAAATATTGATCCGGACAGCCCATTGATTGAGCATCGGACGAAATGTTTTATGTTCTGGTTTCAAATCTCATTGATGTCAATATTGCTTTTTATGCTTACTTGGTCGATAAAATAAAGTCCAAGTCAAGAACCGAAGTTGATATACTTAACCGTTACCGCCTCATGAATATTTATTTTTCTAGCTATGTAATATATAAGTTCAAACTCCGCTGAGGTTGACTTCGCCTTTCATCCTTTCGGGGTCGATAAATTATGTACCAGTGAAACACTGGGGTCAATGTAATTGACTAGTCCCCTCTCTATAAATCTGAGGTCTTGTGCCTCCAGTAGAAAGGATTATTATTATTAGTAGTAGTAGTAGTGCTGTAATCAACGCATAAGCTTCGTGCAATCCTTACAACAGTCAACGTTATGAAGGAAGATACAAACAGCAAAAACAACAACAACATGAAAATCAAAGACACTGTTACCTTTTACGTTTCATTCATTGAACTGTGGCCATGCTGGGAAATCACCTTGAAGGGATTTTGTCGAACAAATCAACCCCAGTACTTTTAAGTCTGGTTCTTATTTCATCAGTCTCTATGACCAATAATTTTGGGGGATGTAAACAAACTGACATCTATTTCTCGCCAGAAGAGAAGGAGCCGGTTTCTAACCTAGATCCAAGGCTCCTTCATTGGAATTTCAACATCAACAACATGGTAATTTTGTTTGTATGTACGTATGTGTACATGCATGTTTTGTTTTATGTATGTATTCTCATGCATATAGTTGCATATCTCGACATGCTCCTATACATTTAAATGATAAACTTCTGGAAATTTTTGCAGATTTTTACAGTTCCAATTATGGATTGGATCTGTAGTCTGCGAATTTGCTTTCTCCTTTCTGGTTTTGAGAAGCCTAATTTCTCCAAGATTGATATTAGGTAGTGTGTTACATATCCCAGAACCTCAATACTTACACATATAAACCTGAACTTGTCTGGGTAGTGTAACTTCGGATTTTTCAATAGTTCAGCGTATGTCTGTAGGTATGTGTGTTTGTAAAGTACTTAGACGTAGTTTCCACCAGCCAAATTCACTCATTGGTGGACCAGGGGCTATAGTACATGCCGAGCAGTGGGAATGACCCCGAAATCACGTGGTTGCAAAGCAAGCCTTAATTCACATTGGCTGGGAGTAGTAGTAGAAGACACTTGCTCATGGTGCAACGTAGAGGGACTGAACCCGAAACCATGTGGTTGGAAATCGAACTTCTTATCACATGGTTATGTCTGCGCCTAAAATCACGAGTTCGCATGCCTGGAATCGAACTCGTGCCGCCTGGATAAAAGTCAGTAAGCTTAATCACTAGACTATATTGTTGAATACAGTTGCGAAATCTTGAAACGAAATGCTTAACAAACGAATCGGGAGAAAACAATCAGCGTTAATTACTCGCTGTCAACAGCATCTATGCATAATAACTAAAACCAAACGACAGAGCACAGACATCGAAACAATGGGTATTAAATAATGCAGTTTTAGAATTACTGAAAACATGATGAAGAGCAATATCATTGATCATAGGTTGACTCAATAAGGATTGACCTAGGGCTGAACACAAACACTATATCAACAAGTCGTTTCCTGAATGTTACGTTGTAAATCAATCAGTTAGACAGAAGAATGTAAACTTGTAAAGAAAGCTACGCTACACCTATACACACACACACACCTCACCCAAATCTCTCTCACTCACTCTCTCTGTCACTTTCTTTGTCTCTCTCTCTCTTACTCACTCTCTCTCTTACTGTTAGTCTATCTATCTCTTTCTATTTCATTTCGTTTTCCGTCTTCAATACATATCTCCATATAAAGTTCACTTATTCGCTTCCCCAATTCTTTCCCTCGTATTAAGCTTTGCCTTTCTAACATAAGCTCCTTCTTTATCTAGAAGTATTTATGAATATATACATATGTATGTATATATATGTATATATATGTGTGTGTGTATATATATATATATATATATACACACACACACATAGATAGATAGATAGGCATGCACATGAGCACAAATACACTTATTTCACTATTTCTGTGTGAACCAGTATAGAATATATACATAAACATGCGCAGACACACACACACACACACACACACACACACACACAACCATGGATTTTACGACTCCCATTTCTTTTGCGATTAATAGTATCCATTATATAAATGTAATTATATATATATATATATACACGCACACATATATATACACACACATATATATATATATACATATATATAATTATTCGTTTATATTTATATAAAGGGCATTATTATAGAAAAATAATAACGCCACACAGTGGACTTCTCAAAAAATAACCACATTGGTTATTTTTTTATTTTTTGAGAAGTCCACTGTGTGGCGTTATTATTTTTCTATAATAATGCCCTTTATATAAATATAAACGAATAATTATATTCTTGGGAACAGATATTTCCCTAATGAATTTTTTTACACATTGGCTTCTTGATAAAATTCTTGTAAAAGAGTTTTATACTTTTTTGAAATTTACTTATATATATATATATATATATATATATATATATATATCTATATATCTATATCTATGTATATACACATAAACGCATATATATACATATCTATGTACATACACACGCACACACACATATATATATATACATATCTATGTACATACACACATATATATATATATTCTTTTACTGCTTTCTGTCATTTGTCTGCGGCCATGCTGGAGCACCGCCTCCAGTCGAACAAATCGACCGCAGAA
>NC_142935.1:100704714-100707214 GCF_046866305.1 Octopus bimaculoides
ACAAATATATATATATATATACGTTCATACATATCTGTGTGTGTGTGATTATATATCTATTGTTTAATAAACACAGTATATGTTTATATATATATATATAGTTTTCGTTTCATGTTTTTCCTGTTGTCCTCATAATTCTTGCCTGTTACGGTTTGATCTAGAGATACCGTCCTTTATTGTACTTCGTCTCATTCTGTACTTCATGCTCCTTCATTTATATCCCAGCAGCGCTTTGTTTTCGATGCCACCAAATTGTACAATATTAGGGGTAAAGCGTCGAAATGACTTTCGGTCGATAACAGATGGGGGACGAACAAGTCCATGGCATTTGTGTCTTTTTTTCCGTATGTCCCTTCGTCGTCATCCTTTGCTACATTTCACACATACACACACACACATTGAGAGATAAATGTTATTTAATAATCGCAGGATATACTTTTATGAGTTACTAAGTTTCATGCGATGTCTGGATCGTTTTTCATTGCATGAAACTATTAGTTGCTCATAGAAATATATACTGTGCTTAGTAAATAATCTATCCATCTCTCTTATATATTTATATATATATATATATATATATATATATATATATATGATAATGTGATTATTTATTTATTTATTATACACACACACATATGTAAAGATGTATGTATTTGGATAGCCATATATATTTATATACATATTCACTCACGTACACACATATAAATATGTATATTTTAAATATATATATATATATATATACATACACACACAAATGTAAATATACATGTATATGTATGTATGTATATATATATAGACACGTGTTTTTTCTTCGTTTTGGGGGGATTAACTATATATATACTTGCAGACATTCACACACACACGTGTATGTGTGCGCGTGTACACACATATATTTATAGGAGACTCAGTCAGAACTAATTCTTAAATCGTCCCAAAATCTCTTGTATTAAGTAGCTTACCGAAAAATATTGTTCCTCCCGTTTCTAATGAAATCACTAAAAACAGCCTCCCCCTCGCCCTCACTTTTTTCTTTCTCCCCCGTCTCTCTCTCTCCATCTCCGCATGTGTGCTTGATTTTTGCCTCATTTAATAAGGGCCACTAACTGTCACCCTCAAATTGAAGTGTTTACCTTGAGTGCAATCATGTTCAGAGACGTGATAGTGTGAGGTTGCAAATGCAATCGCATACAAATCATTATAAAACCGGTTTCTCGTACACTTTGTTTGCTTACATACATACACACACTAGTGTATATTAATGTGTGTATATACATTTATATATATATATATACATGTAGATTATGCCGAAGCGATGTATTAAAACACACATATGTATCTCATATGACTGTGCGCGCACATGGTCACAGAAACTTATCGATAGCTATATCAATAGATATAGATATGTACATATAAGTATATATATATATATATATATGTTTGTGTGTGTGTACGTATATGTATATATATATATGTGTGTGTGTATGCGTATGCAAATGCATACATATTAACACGCAGCCCCATACCCAAGCACATATGCATATCAATTTATGATTATGAGTCTGTTAGAGAGTATCTCTGTATGATTGCATATGCTTGTGTATATGTGTGTGTTTGTGGGTTCATGTATGTATGAACAAAAAACATGAGAGGGACGAGTTTTGACAGAAACACACTCACAAACACATTATATAATGACATATTTATATCATGCAATATGTTCCGATAGAGAGATAATTAAATATGTAAATAGATGCACAGAAAGACAGACAAACAGACAGATGTTATAACATTTGGTGAGAAGCATCAAGGGATTTGAGAGACAATCATGTTACTGTAACTTAGAAACTTGGTAGGAAACAATGTGAATTATGAAAAAGTTTATTTAACTTACTACTTCATGAGTTCAGACCTACCCGCCTACCTACCAACCTGCCTCGATATATATAGCGTAAGTTTTATGCATATATATTCTTGCATACATGTCTGCGTGTATCCATTCAGTAATTCTGCTACTCGTGTTTTTCTCATGGTTTAAATCATATTGTTTCATAGACAAACAAACAGATATATATATACATAGAGAGAGAGACAGAGAGAGAGATATATAGATAGACAGACAGACGGTTTCATTGGAACGGTTGCTGACCACTTTTTCTGTTCACAGGGATATTTTACCTGATTTTCTAAGGTTATATTTACAGCCATTCTCCCAAGTTTGAGATTTTCTTAATTTCTAAAAATATCTAATATAGATAAATATATGTATGTTTGCATGTATATGCATATATGAGTATGTGTCTACGTATCTCTCTCTCTCTATATATATAATATATACACACATATACTTAAATAGATAGATATGTATATACATATGTATATGTTCATATATCTATTTATATATATATATATATATACATATTTATATCTCTGTGTATGTGTGTAATATATATCTTATTCCTATATCCCCGAACAGATCAAAGTTTTGTGAATAGATTTAGTG
>NC_142935.1:100712214-100714714 GCF_046866305.1 Octopus bimaculoides
ACCACCGGCGCCACCATCCCCACCATCACCAACAGCACCAACATGGTCAACAACAACAGCACAGTCTCAGCAGTAATTCGAAACTGTGTCCCAGTGAATGCAAGTCGCCGTCAATAACACCATCGCCACCACCACCTGTCCTACCATCCTCATCTGCACCATTACTGCAAACAACGAATGTAAGAACGTCACCGCCGTCATCTTCGTCCCCAACAACGCCACCTGCTCCAACGTCTTCACTGCCACCACTTCTGCCTCTGCCAACGCCAGCTCCGACGGTGTTTCCGTTGCCAGCCTCCCCGCTCGCGTCGTTGCCGCCGACTGCAGGACTGGAAGACGACATGAGACACGATATTGACGTTGACGTCGACGTAGATGTTGACGTCGACGTTGACGAGAACGACGACTACCTCGATGATGATGACTTAGATGACGAGGGCGACGGCGACGATGCTGACGGCGACGTAGACGACGGTGATGACGACTTAGATGACGCTCCAATTGACGTTGACGGTTTCTGTCCGACGCCAGATTTGAAACCTTCCCTCTCAGATTTAGATACCTCACCGAATACTGCGTCTTCTTCACCATCAATGTCATCATCCTCTCCATCAGCATCTTCCCCACCATCATCCTCATCACAATCACTGTCATCAACGGCAGCAGCGGCGGCGGCGGCGGCGGCAATGGCATCGTCCCTCTCATTAACATCACCAACAAACAACAACAGAAGCAATACGCCGTCACCACCAACAACATTAACAACAACAACGTCTGTGTCAACGACAATAGCAGCAGCAGCAGCAGAAGCAGCAGCAGCAACAACGACGACGACCCCAACGTCAGCGGCGGCCATTTTCGACTGCATGAATGGTATTGCTAGCCACATTGACCACATAGGGAGACACACGGAAAGAGACAACAATACAGTGTCGCCGCCAATCAAACACAAAGTAGAAATCGAAGACGATCTGAATGGACATCACACTGATGGGGATCGGACACCGTCACCTTCTGTGCCGCTGGCGTCCTCGACCAAAGGTTCGAATTTAGTGAAACCTCCTTATTCATACATTGCTCTCATCACCATGTCCATTTTACAATCACCTCGCAAAAGGCTTACACTGTCTGCCATATGTGATTTCATAATCAACCGTTTCCCATATTACAGAGAGAAATTCCCGGCTTGGCAAAACAGTATAAGACACAACCTGTCACTGAACGACTGTTTTGTAAAAATACCTCGCGAACCGGGAAATCCGGGAAAAGGAAACTACTGGACCTTAGATCCCGCCTCCGAGGACATGTTCGACAATGGTAGCTTCTTGCGACGCCGAAAACGCTACAAAAGGCAGACACCGGACGTTCAACAGTCGGCGGCGGCGGCAGCGGCAGCGGCTTTCATGTCCGGCGGAGACCCTTTTTACCCTCACCATCGCTTCCAGCCCTACCCAATTATGGGCTTACCGTACCACACGTCTCACGTCAGCCCCCACATCCCGCTCTTTGCTCACGGCGGCGCCGATGCAAACAGGACATCAACGCTACTGCCCGTTTCGTTGGGCCTCTCCACGTCACCTAGTCAAACGAGTTTACTAAATGCAGCCAAGAGCATTGCTGCAAACTGCGGAGTTGAACTGAAACCACCGGCCCCAACGGCCAAGAACGGATTTTCAATCGACAGTATTATCGGTAAACAATCGGAAGGCAAACTAAACCTCGAAACACAACCGACAGCCCTCACCTGTTTCCGAACTGATTTGTCGCCAGCCACTGTCCAAATGTCAATGCCAAGTGGTTTACCAGCATTTCGGCCCGCGAGCATCGACATGTTTCGACAGGCGACCAGTGCTTTCAGTAGCCCGTTTGCTTTTGCTGTCAACCCATTGGATGTTGACAAATACAGGCATTATTTACAAACGTGTGGTTTAGCCGGATGGCCTCGGTGACAGCGTTCGCCACCACCTACCATTAGTACTGACTCTAAATTATAAATACATACACAGAAAGAAAAACACACTCACACACACACACATGGTCATTTGAAAATTTCATTGTATGAAACATAATTAAAAGTAGAAGCAGTAAAAATAAAGGAATACAACAAGTAAACAACTGATGTACAAAACAGAAACAAAAAAAGTGATGAAAATCAAAAGAAGAAAACAGAAACAGTTTACAACAAAACTTATTCTAAGCGACAGCAGCAACCATCGTTGACAACCGCGAAGAGAGGCTACAACAAAAATATGGACAACAAAATGCTTAAGAAAAACTTGTCACAAAACATAGGTCCATTATATATATACACACACACACACACATATATATACATACATGTTTATGTACACACACAAACAATTCACACATATATGAAGAATGTCTGTTGTCGTCTTACCTTGAGATATGTTGAGTTTTGTTGACAATGTTTAGGTTGTGGTTGCTGCTGCTATTCGCCTTGTTGTCGATATCCTGATGAAAAGACAGCGGTTTCATTCAA
>NC_142935.1:100724714-100802214 GCF_046866305.1 Octopus bimaculoides
GATGGTTTCCCAGCTGTCCTCTTAAAGTCGTGTAAACAAGAATTAGCAGGACCACTCCGGATACTCTTCCAGAGTTTCCTTGCAAATGGTAAACTTCCCAAAAAGCTGAAGGAAGGCACCATATGTCCTATCCATAAAGGTGGAAGCAGAGCAGAGGCTGGAAACTACAGGCCCATCTCTCTAACTTCACATATTAGCAAAGTCATGGAACGAATTGTCAGAAGGAGATTGATTGCGTTCCTAGAAGAAAATGACTTGCTGAATGAGACCCAGCATGGTTTCCGTCCAGGTAAAAGCTGCCTCACGCAGCTCTTGCAGCATTATGACTGGGTCCTGAAGCAGCTACTTGACCATTCAAATGTTGATGTGATATATCTCGACTTTGCAAAAGCCTTTGACAAAGTTGATCATGGCTTGATATGTCACAAGCTGCGAAACCTTGGCATAGCTGGTAAATTAGGAGAGTGGCTGCATGACTTCCTGAATGGTAGAAGTCAGACAGTTGCAGCCAATGGAGAACTATCTAGGGAAACACAAATATTGAGCGGTGTTCCACAGGGAACTGTTCTGGGGCCACTACTGTTCATAGTGGCCCTTCTGGACATGCCCACGGTCACTCGGAGAGCCACTGTCACTAGCTATGCTGATGACACAAAGATATCTCAGGCAATAAAGAATCCTGATGATATTGTAAGCCTGCAGAATGACCTAAATGCAATATATGAGTGGGCAGAGCAAAATAATATGCAGTTCAATGCAAAAAAATTTCAAGTACTGCGCTACAAGACCATGAGTACCTCCCAACTGGCATACACAGGGCCTGGAGGTACTGCAATCCCAGAACCACAAACAGTTAGAGATCTGGGCATCAACATGTGTAGTGATGCATCATTTCACATGCACATTATCAAGTTGACAGCAAGGTGCAGACAACTGGCGGGGTGGATACTGAGGACTTTCCGTACAAGGGATCAAAAAGTCATGTTGATTCTATGGAAGACATTTGTTCTGAGCCGCCTAGACTATTGCTCTCAGTTGTGGTCACCACACAGTGTTAAGCGGACAGCAGAACTCGAGGCAATTCAGCGGCACTATACAAAAAAGATCGCCACAGTCCAACAGATGAACTACAGGGAGCGACTGAAGGCACTAGGTCTCTACTCCCTGGAGCGCAGGCGGGAGAGATATGTAATAATATACATATGGAAAATACTGGAAGGACTGGTGCCAAACTTTGGTATCAAGTACTACAGGAATGCCCGCACGGGTCGCCACTGCATGGTGCCAAAGGTACCGTCCACTGCATCTCACATAAGAACGAGATACTGCAGCAGCCTCGGTTTCAGAGGACCTCAGCTCTTCAATGCCCTGCCAAAACATTTGAGAGACATGCAAGACATGGATGCGGAGGTCTTCAAGACAAAACTTGACGCTTTCCTCTCCACGATACCAGACGAACCAATGGCTCGTAATGAGACGCAGTTTAGGGCAGCTGTGTCAAATTCTCTTATACACCAGATGTGCCATCAAAACTCTTGATTGGACCATGTCAGGTGGGGGAGAAGAGCCATGCAAGGAACGTGAAAATCACGGTGGTGCACCAGCATGACCGCAGCCACTTGGCTGAAACACATAAATAAATAAAAAAAAAATATATATATAAATTTATATATACATACATATATGTATATAAATATATATATGTACATACATATATATACAGAAATATATATATTCATATATATATATATAATATAAATGTATATGTATGTATCTATCTTATCTCTCTCTCTTTCCATATATATATATATATATATATATATATATATATATATATATATACGTGCGATCAACATACATGTATATAATATATATATTTGTATATACATGTTGGTGTATATGAACGTATACCTAAGTTTTTGAACATTGTGTGCAAACAGAGGTATATATATATATGCATATATGTAAATGTGTACTAATATACATACATGTATGCATATATCATATCTCATATATATATAATCTCAGTGTCATATAAAGATATATATATATAGAGAGAGAGAGAGGGAGAGAGAGAGTGGGGGGGCGAATGAACGAGCGAGAGAGAGCGAGAGATTTGATAGATAGAGAGATAGATAATGTATTAATAGATATGTAATACAGAGATGTGGTTGGACTGTTGAATGACCTGGATTGTGTCTTTCGTTTCATTCCCTCTACACAATTATTGACAATCAGTGTTTAGAAAAACTTGATGCGTCTCAGTGAATTAATCTATCAAAGCGTTTATTACATGATGATATTTTTATTTCAATGTGTTTTGTCCGTTGTCTTTAAGCATTAATATCACAAAAGCTAAATCGTTCTCTTGCGACAAGTGCCTTTGTAGTAATAGCAATGCTCGTTGGTTTTTAAGCCACTCTTACCGTAAGTTTCTCTTCTCTTAGAAGAGAGGGTAAGATGAATTTATTCTAACTTTTAATGCATTCCTAGTAAGTATCTCATTGAAAATTCTTAAAAGTGAAATATTTCAATTTTGTTTTACATCACTTTTCCTTCTCTCACCTTTTCTGTTCCAAACTTTCTTTTCGTTTTCTACAGCTCATTCTACGATGTTTTGAATTAATTTTATAATCAATGAAACTCTACGATCTTTTGAAATAGCTCTCCACTCGTATGCTCTTGTCAAACCACGTCTCGTCCTCCTAGACAGCATTATAAAAGAAACAGACGAAGTGATCCATGAAAACATCAGGAAAGCAACTACAAACGTCACTCGTCTTTAAAAACAGCACAGAAAGCGGTAATCACTGTAAAGGTAACAATCGAAACGGAACTGTGGCGAATAACGGGGACGGGGAAATAGGGGACACAGCCGGGAAATGTGATGCTGTTCTCAAGCCTGAAACCAAAAACAGAAACAGCAGCAAAGTCCTCAAAACAAAACAAAGACTCGAAATGCCAAAACAGTGAAACGGACAAGACAAGGAGAGAAACTGACAGGGTCCAGATTGTCTGTAAATTCTATTTAAATGACACCTTCTGGCAAGGAGAAAAGGAAACAAACTGCAACTGTGTCCATCCCAAGCTTTATCGGAATAACAAGCAAAGTAAACGCCCACGACAAAACAAACCAGCAAGAATCGAGCGGCAAGCTTTTTTTTTCTTTCTTTCATGGCCCAGAAAATAGTGCAGCAACTGACATGGATGCAAAAGATGCAAAATCAAAATCATGCATTTGCATGCACAAGACCACCACCAGACTCAGGATGACCACCACTGGTATCAGTAACCCCTGCCCAGATATCGCACCCATATTCTTACTGAACATCGGAGGGCTCCAGTAACAGAGGCTAAATTCTCCGTCTGAAAGAGCTTGCTGCATGTAATCAAGCAATATGCACGGCGCTTATAGAAACGCATCTAACCTCAAATATTACAAATGCGGAAATACGCATAGCAAGCTTTGTATACTTCGTACGGCATATCAGGGTGTGTTGTATCCTGTCCAAAGAGGAAAAAAGCCATGGCGGAGTCGCTATGAATACCTGCAAAGATATCACATCCCTTGCACTGTTGCCTCACTCAAACTTAGTTTTTGACACTTTAATAATACATACAAAGCTAATTAATGTAGTTATATGCTCAGTATATCGTACACTAAATGCCTGAAAAACATGACAATAAAAACTGAAGAGGTATTTACAAGCCTGGGCCCAAACATCAATACAATCTTTCTGGATGACTTCAACCTCCCAAATGTTAAATGACATGAAGGCCACATCCTTACTGGGATGTCACCGCATGAAGAAAGCTAAGTAGAATCATTACTTGGACTTTTTAATATGCTGTTCACGGACAAAATATCACCAGGGACAGGAAAATCCTTATGAGATGCAGATCAAAGGTCTGAAACCGGTTGAGGAGGCAACTGAAGGATAGGAAGAAGTTTAAGACGGACACTCGTGGAAATCGAAAACAAAATCAAATTCTCTATGAAAACGAAACAAGAGAGAGAAAGAGAGACAGAACAGAGCTGTGAAAATCATAAAAACAAACTCAAAAGCTTTCTATAAATTCTGAGAGGAATGTATATATTACATATATAATATATATATATATATATATATATATATATATATATATATATCTTCTCTTAGCACTCCGTCGCTGACGAAGTCGAGGGTTCCAGTTGATCCGATCAACAGAACAGCCTGCTCGTGAAATTAACGTGCAAGTGGCTGAGCACTCCACAGACATGTGTACCCTTAACGTAGTTCCCGGGGACATTCAGCGTGACACAGTGTGACAAGGCTAACCATTTGAATTACAGGCACAACAGAAACAGGAAGTAAGAGTGAGAGAAAGTTGTGGTGAAAGAGTACAACAGGGCTCGCCACCATCCCCTGGCGGAGCCTCGTGGAGCTTTAAGTGTTTTCGCTCAATAAACACTCACAACGCCCGGTCTGGGAATCGAAACCGCGATCCTATGAGCGCGAGTACGCTGCCCTAACCACTGGGCCATTGCGCCTCCACGATATATATATATATATATATATATATATATATATATATATATATATATATATATATATATATGTGTGTGTGTGTGTGTGTGTGTGTGTGTGTATACGTATATATGTATGTGTGTGTTTTAGTGTCCGAATTTTTTCCCCAACCATCGCTTGACAACTGATGTTTGTGTGTTTACGTCTCCGTAAGTTAGAGGTTCAGCCAAAAATACCGATAGAATAAGTACTAGGCTTACAATAAACCCTGGATTCTGTTTCTGCGACTAAATGCCTTTTAAAGCGGTGCTCCAGTATGGCAGCAGTCAGATGACTGAAAGAAGTAACAGATATGTATGTTTGTATGTATGTATCTTTTCTGCTTAATTATATTTAAACTCACTTCTGTGTAACTATTTTATAAACGCTTAGATACCATTCACAACCGCCTATCCATTGTTCTTTTGTTTTATACACATATACAATTACATATACATATATACATACCTGAATATATAAATATATACATATAGTATATACATATTATATGTGGCAGTGTGTATCACCTTACTGCATTGCTGACTGTCTCTGTGTATAAACACATAGTCTCACAACTTCAAAGATCAGAGCGCCCGAAACCCAACAACCAGTCAACGTGGGAGGTCTTCGCCATTTCATTGCCGCACCGTAAGTTAATGGCAAAATTCTAATGTGACGTGACCATATCTCTGAGACAATCCATAGAGGTAAACTGACACGTTAAAGTCTACGATATCATACACATATACTTTCTTTCAAACCCAGGCACAGAGAGCATGCTAACACAGACAACATGCTCATACTAATACTTTGATATCTAAAGAGTTATACGGTATCATATACTCAACTAGGTCTGTACCTTTGAATACTCAGACTCAATACCAAACATATACACATGTACATTCACGTTCTTACGTATATTTCGGCACAGCTACATATATCCTCATACAGACCCACGTGAATACATATAGCTGGGCAAATATATGCACACACGCCGCGTCTACTTCTCCAGCGTTTGACACGGACAAGTACATACATCAGCTGACACATAGAGACGAACACAAGCGTGCAGATATGTTTGCACGACGCACAAACACATGCGGAAATACAGGGAGTTCGAAACACACACTCGAACAGCTACATACACTTGCATGGATCCACACACATCCACACACACACACACACACACACACACGTAATATACATGCAATTTCTCACAAGCACATACTCAATAGCTAATCATGCATACACTCACTCACACACATTCAGGAGATCTTTTACCTTTTATTTTTTACTTGCTTCAGTCATCAGATAACGCCCATGCTGGGGCATCGCCTGCAAGAATTTTAGTCGAATGAATCGACCCCAGCTGGGTTTCCTTCTTTCTTTCTTTTTTTTACTCACAAGGCTCTGATCGACTCGAAGCTTTAGTTGCAGACACTTGCCGAAGGTGCCACGCAATGAGATTGAACCCGGAACTATGTGATTCGAAAGCAGACTTCTTACTACACTACGTGCATAGATATAGACGTTGCGAAAAATTAAAATGCTTAATGACGCATAAATTAAGTACCTGACTGGTACTTAATTTATCGACCCCGAAAGGATGAAAGACAAAAGTCGACCTCGGCGGCATTTGAACTCAGAACGTAAAGAGAGACGAAATGGCGCTAAGCATTTCGTCCGGCGTGCTAACGGTTCTGCCAGCTCACCACCTTCATAATAATAATAATAATAATAATTGATCAAAATCGAACACACCAATGGCTACAAGGGACAGGTGTGAAAGGGGAACCAGAAGGTTATAGCAGCGCATGGTCAGTGCTTACCTACCAGAAACTAACATGCAGGCGTCCTTAAACATGGATCTGACCCTCGTGCAGAATTTGCGGAAAATCCACAGAGACAATTGATCATGTTGTTTCTGGTTGCCCAGTCCTCGCTGGGAAGTACGTCAGGGTATGCGTGTCTATGGAGTGCTCAGCCACTTGTACGTTAATTCCAAGTGCAGCCTGTTCCACTGATCGGATCAACTGGATACCACCCTCGTCACAACCAACAGAGCTTCAGGCACAAGAACTGTAATTTCCACATTAATTCACAATAAGCATTCTCTTTTGTCTAGTCTTTTGATGGTACATGTATGTATGTATGTATGTATGTATGTATGTCTGCATGTATGTTTGCATGTATGTATGTACGTACGTACGTACGTGTGTTCTCTTTCTCTTTTTAATTTAGAACAAATTTCAACTGTCCGTCTACATGATAGCCGGGTTATGAAGGAAAGTGATTTGTTTTAACAACCATCCTTAAGATTTTGCAGATTTTTATAGTCCTAGATATCGTGATCCTTTGTAGCGAGCGCATGTATGTACGTATGTATGTATGTATGTATGTATGTACGTATGTATGTATGTATGTACGTATGTATGTAATTTTGTCTATTTATACTCATAGAATAGTAAACAATGTATAAATATTTACAGAGCAACACACTCTGATCGCTGCTATTTCAGCGTCACAGTCGTTTATACTCGTTGTTGATCAGAGTCAGCATGTTTTAAACAGTAAATAAGTACGACTGTTGTTTTTGCCACACCCACAATTAGCATCACCTATCAAACACTTATCCTGTCGGACAAAGGCATTTTGTGAACACTTGATCCGCTAGTATTAGCTGTTAAATGTCATTTAAAGAACACTATTTCATCCTAAAAACATCAAGTTAATATATACGATAAATGGATAAGTAAACTTAGCCGCGCATGCGTTTATATAAGGGGATGCTTTCATCATTCATGGAAACAAGACTTATCAGAGTTTCGGCGCATTCAAAGTTCGCCAGTGGTATAGGGAATACCATTCAGTTGATAGAAAAAGAAAGATTAAAATGGAGTACAACACACACACACACACACACACACACACACACACACACACACACACACACACACACACACACACACATGGTAGAAATATTAACCAACCTAAATGACAGCCTGCATATACTTCTAGGAGACTTCAACCTCCCTAATGTCGAATGACCTGAAGGCAACCATCTCTCAGGTATTTCACTGCATGACAGCATGAACAGAGGCAATTTGCAAATATGCTTTTTATGGTGCAAATTGTGCTGCACCCAACAAGGGGCAAAAGTATTTTGGATCTCTGCTTCACAAGTAACAGCGTTTATCCATAATGCTAAGGTGACACCGACTAATTTCTAGAATTATAACTTGATAGAACTATCGATGGTTGGTCCGCAGGAAACCGCAGACCTGCAGGCTACTAGAAGCACCCATTTCCTTTCCAGGAGATAGGAAGATTCTAATGTGATGACGAGCAAAAATCTCAAACCTTCTAAATGGGTCACTAAAGAATAGCATAGAATCCTATCAAAATCAAATATTGCTTGATATTGAAACTCAAACACTCCCATGAAAAGCAGAGGACAGAGAAGGAAACCAGGGATGTCAAAAATGTATTTGTGAAGGAATAGGTGTGTCTTGAAGAGAAATGCCAAGGAATTGTTTATCCATTATGAAAGCGTTACCTGTGTTTCCATTATTTTGTCCAACCCCTGTATATATATGAACTGAAAGTGATCGAAATAGGAGAGACAACTGAAATCAGTCAAGAAGAACGGTATTTTAAATACTATTCAAAGCATTTGTCTTGATTTATTGAAATTATTTATTCTACCAGAAAAGGTAGACATTCGTTGTACTCTTTTTCTTATATGTCAAGGTGTTTTGGTGTGTTGAAGACAAGGTAGGATATCCAAATTGCCGATGACACCTATTGAAGTTACTTTCTTGTATCTAGACAATACAAAGAAGCAGTAAGCGTGCGCCGGGGGCCTGATGCTTGTGCTTACGAGGCGATCTTAGAATTTATTCAGCCTATGTACATATATGATTTTCTTTGCGCTTCATTTAAGATCTTCTCAAGAAATTTCAAGCCGGTGGCTAGTAAGGCGACAAGAAGTCTTCTTCAGTTAAACGAGCTTCCAGTGTTTGTAAGTATGTGGTTAAGTTGGTGTGTTATTGATGCACACAGTCAAGTGTGTGCATTTATTCAGGTAAGAATCACGGATGGAGAATCATTGGAATGTCATTCAAATATTTACCGCGTCGCAAACACAGATTTTTTCAAAAGATACACAGATCGTACAACAACCCATCAAAATCCTGTGAAGCTGAATACGTGTGAAATACATAAGCACCAACATATGTCAATATAAGATAATGCAATGGTCAAGGTTACCTTCTCAAGTGATACTGCCTCATAAGGACCGGTTTCCCGGTTTCGTATAAATTCCCCACGTGGACGAGACGCTGGTCCGTCACAGGGTTACTCATTCTTGCTAGCAGAGTAGACTAAGCAATGTGAAACGAAGTGTTTTGCTCAAGCGTCGACCGGTCCAGGAATTGAAACCACAATATTACGATCCTGAGTCCAACAGCCCTAACCACTAAACCACGTTCCTCCACTGCCAATATATATAGTTATAAGTGTATATGTATATACATGCGTGTGTGTGTGTGCGTGTGGGGGGGGGGGGACGGATACGCTCAGTGCGCAACAAAGTTCAGGTTTCTACTTCTACAGTTGATCACATTAAACTCACACCATTTCTTGATCACCGGGGATCCTGAGAAGGGACACAACGTAATACAGTGCTCCGTCTCTATAACGCGAGTGATGGGGGTCCAAGAAAACCAACTGCATTCTATCCGGGTCGCGGATTTACGGGTAATGGGGGTGGGGAGAGCAGGCAATGATAGAAGGAAATGAGATATTTGGTTTGATTAGGAAAGCGCACGAACAACAAACAAACATATTCAATCCAGTTTAACATTTATTATACAAAACCAATAAATTACTTACAAAATATCAGAGAGTACAGCACTTACTCTGTTACTCTTTTACTTGTTTCAGTCATTTGACTGCGGCCATGCTGGAGCACCGCCTTTTAGTCGAACAAATCGACCCAAGACTTATTCTTTGTAAGCCTTGTACTTATTCTATCGGTCTCTTTTGCCAAACCGCTAAGTTACGGGGACGTAAACACACCAGCATCGGTTGTCAAGCGATGTTGTGGGGGGGGGGGACAGACACACGCACATATATATATATACGACGGGCTTCTTTCAGTTTCCGTCTACCAAATCTACTCAGAAAGCTTTGGTCGGCCCGAGGCTATAGACACTTGCCCAAGGTGCCACGCAGTGGGATTGAACCCGGAACCATGTGGTTCGTAAGCAAGCTGCTTTCCACACAGCCTCTCCTACGCCTACTTACAACAACTTTTAAAACTATTTTTATTCTTTAATTCCGGAAGTATTTCCTGTTGACTAAAATAAGAATTATCAATAAATCCTTATGAAATGCTTTTCCATTGCATTTCTGATGTCACGCCACTTAGTGAATGATTTGAAAGTCCTTAAAAGTATGTTTAATTAATAAAGTTAAATTGTATGAAAGTTAACATTTGTTTTGTTTTTTTTATTCAATCACATAAAAAAGTCTGTCAGCTTCTTCTGACACAGTTCTTTCCTCATCTTAATTGTGTTCTTGGGTAGATAGAGCACCTTCATCTAGCGATCTCTGGTCTGTAGGATGTCTCCCTGTGGGTGGGCGGATCAGTTATCTAGCAAGAAAATAGCTCAAGGCTCCGGTAGGTCGAGGCTCCTAAGGTGGCCTCTAACACTACGGAAAAATAAAACTTGAAGAACCATTCTTCAAATATTCTGGCTGTCTTCCATGACCTGGCCGAGTGTTTGCAAAAACACTGGTAGATTGTTCGTGTTTACATGATGGAAACAGCCGGGTGATGAAAACTCGATTTGAGCGCGTGGCTTTAGGTCGGTGAAACCAGGAGCCTTTACTCAGTCAAGAGTAATGAATGAATATCTTCCGTTAAGGCAGCCTGAGACAGAGAGTAGACATCAAGTGGTCTCACCGAATTAGCAACTGGTACACATCCTGTCATTGAACCTTTACAACCTACTTTTACAACCATGTCTTGGTTAGCAAAAGCAACAAGCGTCAAGCAAGAACAGACGGATTGGGGAGGGGTGACATCAGTCTTCATAAGTGGAGTGCATCTTCAGTAGAAACGTGAAATATTTTAACATGAACGTTAAACGCGCATGGGAGGCGGGGTAGAAAAATTTGTATGGGTATGTGTTTTTGTGTGAGTATGTATACGCAGAGACGCCTTCAAAGACACACACACACACACACACACACACACACACACACACACACACACACACACACACACACACACACACACACACACACACACATATATATCATTATTATTAAAAATAACAATGATAATGAAGCGGCCATCAAGCTTAACCAAAATAGGTCAAATGTACCTAAGAATTAGGCTACCAAATGTACCAGCTTTGCTAGAAAGTGGAGTCAACACTCCAAAGCCGCAAATTTCTCACTATAAGTAAACACCACAGCTAATGCAGCGAATATGAGAAAAAATAGCCCTTACCTTTGTAAAGAAAAGTACAGACATCTCAGTATCAATCGATTTCACCTTCTGTGCTAAAAACGCTTAGGATCATCCGCTGAGCTTCCTCAAACTATTTTTCAAAAGATATTCACTCCACCGTGCGTTCGTCTGTTCACTCGAATGCCCTGTGACATTCAAGAAAACGAACAATAGAGAGGAAATTAAAAATTTAAATAAGATATCATTATCAATAATCATAATAATAATAATAATGATAATTATTATTATTATTATTATTATTATTATAAAGCGTTCAGCTATTTTCCCTTATATTCGCTGCATTAACTGTAGTGTTTATATAAAGTGAGAAAGTTGTGACTTTGGAGTGCTGACTCCTCTTTCTAGTAAAACTGGTACGTTTGGTATCCTTATATATCATCATATATATATATATATATATACACACACACACACATTTATATATGTGCGTGTGTTTGTGTGTCTTTGTTTGTCCGCCACCACCGCTTGACGACAGGTTTTGGTGTGTTTACGTCCCCGTAATTTGAATGTCCGTTAAAAGGGGCCGATAAAATAAGTACTAGGCTTTAAAAAATATCCTGAGGTCAATTTGTTTGACTAAAACCCTTCAAAGCGATGCTCCAGCATGGACACAGCCAAAACATGTAAGAGATAAAAGATTATGCGTGTGTGTGTGTGTGTGTGTGTGTGTGTGTGTGTGTGTGTGTGTGTGTGTGTGTGTGTGTGTGTGTGTGTGTATAACGCACATACTTGTAAATAAGTCTAAATACACATATATACCTTCAGTTTTGTTCGTATGGATTTACACAATCGTGTGTGTATTTGTGAATGAAGTGGGCATACAGAAACATGAATACCTGTGGCTCAATACGCGTAAAAATTGTTCATTTAAAAGTAAATACAACATTTCTTTAAATGTGTATAAATTTGTGCATGAACGTAAGATACATATATATGTAAGTATGTATGCATGTATATATATATATATATATATATATATATATATATATATATATATATATATATGTATATATTCATAGATAAATAGATATATGCAAACTCACTGTGCGTATATTTATATTAGACTCTATAAGTTTGCGACCGTAAACACAAGATCTATAACGTCGCCATATTCAAATAAGCCATTGTTGTGTGTCAACAAAAACTTATATGATAAATGTGACGTGACTGACAATAGAGAAAATCTATTCATCACAGGCAAATATACTAGAGGCAATGATGGCGGCCATCAAATATATAACAGCCAATATAACTACAGACATACTGAAAGTGGATATCAAATATATAGCTATTAATTTATCATAGTCAATGATGATGGTGGCTATGAAATTTTTAGCTGCCATTAAAATATTGATGGTTTCATGTGCACACACGTACACACACACACACACACACTCCTATATACATGTATACGTATGGAATATTCGCTTTGACATATTGACGTCGATATGTAAGGGGACGGGTGTTATATATAAATGTATGCATGAATGTATGCCTGTATGGATGATATGCATGTACGAATCTGTTGATAGTCTGGTGTTTGCACGTGTGTGTTTGTCCTATAATCTTCTGTGTTTGTAAACATTGTGTCAGTGTTTAAAACTTTTCCCTGCCATGGCAGAGTTAACATCTTAGAGGCTATTATAACACACATAAATCCAAACACACAAACATACACTCGCTCACACGCACACTCTCTCTCTCTCTCATACACACACAAACACATGTGTCATGCAGTCTTATGCTTAGACAGATCTGTATTTCTATTGGTATCTATTGATACATGCATGCGCACACACACACACACACGCGCGCGCGCGCACGTATATATATTTACACACACATCATTCCAGTCTAATAGAATCGCATAACTTCTTTCTTGTGACTGTCTTCCACATCGGAGTGATACTACCGGTCTCATATGCGTGTGTGTGTGTGTATGTATACAACATCCACATTCAACAACAAAAACATACAAAGCAAAACATCTCAAAGATTGAATCACGCCAGACGGCACTCACTAAACGAATTGAAGGCATGACTGATTTCGATTACTGAGACCGCCTTAAAGCCTTGAAACTCTACTCTCCCCAGCGCTGCCGCGAGCGGTACATCATTTGTACGATGTGGCGAATATACCGCCAGCATTGCCCAAACGACCTGAACATTAGTTTCAAGGTTCATCCAAGGCTGGGACCATGGGCCATACGTCCCCTGCCCGATTCAGGATCACAAGATATAGGTGCACTGCGACATAATTTCATTTCTTCAACAGGCCCTGCCGTGTTTAACATTGTCCCAAAACTGATTAAAGAGGAAAAGTATCCCATCACCTTTAAACGGAGTCTGGACAGATTTCTTCAAGGAATACCAGACAAGCCACCCATACCTGGATACAATGGTGATTGCAGGCCCCCCAAAAAGCATTAAATAGCTGAAGGATTAAAATTAATCAAAGGGCATACTAAATATGTCTACTTGCTGGAAATAACAGTCAAAACTCTTATTTAAATCGCCAAAATACATTGATAATAACTACAGAAATCAACCGTCCGAAAGCAAACGGGCTAAGACAATCTGTCAGCATATATTCAAGCTTTTGGACTCACTTGGACCGGTTTCTTGACTGGCATAATAGCCTCACCTTCCTCAGCACGCGTTACCATGGTAGAGAGTGCCAACCCATTGTGTTTCAGTCTGCGTTGCAACTAATTCGTTTTGCGCCAAAATCATAGCAGCCAGCAGTCTGAAAAAAAATTCAATACGGAACAACTAATTCACGAAAAAATAATTTGCGAAGCTACCATTGAGTCTGTTAATATCAAGTATAACAATTTTAAAATGCCCTCGAACGGTTAATTTCTGTAGTTACCATCAGTGTATTTTGGCGATTTAAATAAGAGTTTTGACTTATTTCCAGCAGATAGACATACTTAGTACGTCCTTTGATTAATTTTAATCCTTCAGATATATATATATATATATATATATATATATATAGATATATATATATATATACACACACACACACACACATATGTATTATATACATACATATGTTTCACACGTAAACGTGTGAAACACAAAGGTACGCACATAAGTACATATATATGCGTGACTGTGAGTGTGTGCGTGCGTACGTGTGTGTGTGCGTGCGTACGTGTGTGTGTGTGTGTGTGGGAGGGACTCTTTCATAGAATAATTCTTGCATTTGTTGAATTATAAACAGTTTGGCTTCTTGTTTCTCTGGAGACTGTCACAATGATGTGGACACCTCTGATAAGAACCTAATAAGGTTCGAAAATCGATTTGTTCATAATTTTTTTCACTCTGCGGAGAAATGGCTAAATTTGCCCTGTTTATAATTATACCATGTTACATATCTCTCTCTCTCTTTCTCTCTCCCTCTATATGTATATATATATATATATAAATAGATAGGTAAATACATATATATATACACACACACACACACACACACACACACACACACACACGATCTATTCCAATAAAATGCTGGTAATTATCTCATCGTATGCGGTGAAGTGTTAAATCTGTTCGTATTTGGTTGCATGAAATCGAGTCGGGTAACCAAAAAGCCTACTGCTCATTTACTTTGGCTGTTCATAGCATTTGCACTCGTTGCACTTCCGTATTTCTATCTACCAAAGCATTCACTTGATGAAAATCAAAGATTGCAGATTTCCGAAGATGGTAAAAGACTGAAAAATATCTTCTTGGAGTAGTGCGGACCAGTACTGAAAGCGTGTTTCGGAAACATTGCCAATGTGTGGAGGAAAGAATTCTGAAGTAGGTAAACCAGAATCAAATTTAGAGCAGAGCAATGAATTTGCTTACTTTGAGTGAAATTTTGAACAAAATACTTTTTGGACAGAGACTTATGATGCAAAACTTAATTGGACCGATTCAGCTTAATTTGAGAACAGACCATCCCATAATAATAATTTCTGGGCACTGATATGTGGCCGTGCACTTTTGTCTGTTTGTTAACACAAATGCACTCACGCACACACACACACACACACACACACACACACACACACACACACACACACAAGCGCAAGCGTGGCTGTGTGGTAGGAAGCTTGCTTCCCAACCACATGGTTCCGGGTTCAGTCCCACTGCGTGGCACGTCGGGCCGACCAGAGCCTTTTGGGCTGCTTCGGTAGGGTTTAAGAAATTTTTTTCACCATTTATATACACCACTCTACTTGAATAATAGAACTGCAAATACAATATCCTTATGTATCTCACTTCTATTTTCATTCTCTTACTTCTGTATTTCATATCTTCTCTACAATAATTAATACTCCAATATTTTATCGCACCGTCTCTGATGAAGGGATATATAAAATATCCCGGAAACAGCTGTAAGATCTTTTCTTGATAAATGTTATGAAATCTATTTACTGCCTTGGTTTTCTTTTATCTCATTCTTTCAATTTATATATATATATATATATATATATATATACATATATGATATACACTATATATAGTCTATACATATATGCACAAATACATTCATACAAGCATGCATACACACAAGCATACATACATATACTTTTTCACTCTATTGACTTAGTATTCAATATTTACTTCCCTTTCCTAAGCAAATGAAGCTAACATACACACGCGTGTAGACATAAACATCTATACAGACATACACACCTAATTGCCTGCAAATGTACATTCACAAACACACCTACATATAATCACGCATACATACTTGCAAGGATCCATATGTACATACATAAGCATCTATATATATATAATGTATACATACGGACATTTATATATAAATACGTGCATACGTGCATCGTATATACGAAATACGTCCATTATCAGAAATATAGATACAAAGACATATCACTCTTCGCTTTTGCTGTGCAAAATAGTAAAAAGATATGCTAGTCGATGGGTGTCGGCTGGCAATTTTCTTTAATCTGTGAGAAATGGAGAGCCCGGCGAGCGGTGGGGTTAGGGGTGCGGAAAAGGGAAATGGCAAAGAAAGAAAAAGGGATAGGAAAGAAAATAAACACACTTACCAAGTCTTCTATAGCATTTTTGTACTCACACATACACACACACACACACGTACATGTTTTCCACACTTCTTCGTCAGGCCAAACTTGTTCTCTCCCACAGTTTCTCGTTCGCGGGGGATTTTTACCAATAGATCTTGGGAGTGGCCATGGGAACGAGAATGGGCCCTAACTATGCGAACCTATTCGTTGGCTACGTTCAGGCCCACGGTCGTTATATCGACGATTGTATCGGCGCGACGTACTCTGCCACGAACAACAAAAGAGAAGAGTCCTTCTTCTCTTTTGTCCAATCCTTCCATCCTGCATTATCTCTAACTCTTCATTCTCGTCATTTTTGTCAGCGTACACCACTTCGCTCTCACTCCATCCACTATAAACACACTGACTCACACACCTACCTTAACTTCCCATCCTCCCACCATACCCACACCAAGTTCTCCTTCCCCTACTCCCAATTCCTCCGCCTGCACAGGCTCCGCAGTGACAACCATGATTTTGAGACTCAATCTCAATTCATGGCTCGCCACTTCATCCTACGTGTGTGTGTGTGTGTATGTGTGATGAAGGAGCAGAGCTCAGTGGTTAGGGCGTAGAGCTTACGATCGTGAGGTTGTGAGTTCAATTCCCGGACCGGGCTGCGTGTTTTGATCTTGAGCAAGACACTTTATTTCACTCAATTGTAGAAATGAGTTGCGACGTCACAGGTGCCAAGCTGTATCGGCCCCTTTGCCTTTCCTTTGGATAACGTCGATGACGTGGAATGGCGAAGCTGGCATGCATGGGCGATTGCTGGTCTTCCATAAAAACAACCCTAGGTTGTGCGTTCGCAGGTGAGGCGTCTCTCCGCTCAGACTTGTACCCCGACGGGGAACCTTTTAGGTGCACCCGTGGTCATCTGTGACCCACGGAGTCGAGTTAATCGAGTTATGTTTATGCATACATACATATATGTGTGTATGCTTGTAAGTATTTATCTGTATATATATTTTTTCATTATGGTAGTTGGTGAATAAGTCACATTCAAGGTTTACCTTGCCTGTTTATACATGTTTAAAATTTTACCTGAGGATGGTGGATTTATGCTTTGATGTCATCTACGAATACAACAATAAAATGCTAGCGAAACAGCTGTAGTAAACTTTATACCCCACATGTGTTCTTGTGTGTGTGTGTGTGTGTGTGTGTGTGTGTGTGTGTGTGTTGTAGGAACATATACATATAAGTCGTAAGTATTGCCATAGAAGCTAAACAGCAGTCTCAATGACTACTAACTGCTACTACGACGACGACAACGACGACAGGCAACCAACATTTGGTTACCGGTCAGAAGCCTCTTTAGGTGTGTCAGTTTTATCGTTTACCTGTGAATCGACAGCCACGAGATGCAGAGTGCTTGGTGCGTAACCTGTTGCTGAGAAGTAAATCTTCGGGCCCAGATTGCGCTCATTCGATAATGATAGAGGGTGGATTAAACAGGAATATTTCCATTCACATTTTATGTTGCACAGATCTATTTCATATAAAACAACGATTTTGCCGAAATATCTTTTGCCACCTGGTGGAGAGTATTTATTTGCTCACATACATTGGCACAAACAAACTTACATACATACAAACTTACATATATGCATACTTAAATACTTCAACGCATACATGCATAGAAAAATGCAGAAAAATACAAATACATATACACACACATGTATACAAGTATATGTGTATAAACATATATATGTGTGTGTGTGTGTGTGTGTGTGTGTGTGTATAAGTATATGTATTTATATATATGTGTGTATTCACATATATTTATATGTATCAAAGAGAAAATGAGAGAAACAGAGTTTAAGAGAGGGATTTAAATGTCAGTGTGTGTGTGTGTGTGTGTGTGTATAATATATATATATATATATATATATATATATATATATATATTTGTCTTTTTGTGCTTAGCCGATTCAGATGCAAATACGAGCAGCGAGGCATTGTGCCATTGGTAAGCAGCACAATGGGGCCGAGTTAAATTAACCGTTTCCATTGGCTACAGACCAGTCATTCTATTGTGTCTCAGCAGACCAAGGGGTTTTGATGTTCGTCTTTATTACTATTTCTTCGATTTACAGATAATTTGTTCAGGTCAGCTGAAACAGAATATGGACCGTTGTTATAAATCTCAATATTGGTCCTTCAAGGATAACACACAACAAAAAATAAATGTTTATATATTGATATTTATGAATGTTTGTCTATGTGTGTGTGTATGTATGTATGTATGTATCTGTGCATATACGTATGTATACATGCGTGATTTTATATATATATATATATATATATATATATATATATATATATATATATACAGTGGCTGTCTACTCTATGTGTGTGTTTGTAATTTGTGCATACATATATAAATATATGTGCGTAGAAGCACATGTATGTATATAAACATATATATATATAATTGAAGATATATATATATATATGTATACATCTCATATACATATATGGTAAGTCTTTGTTTGTGTGTGTCTTTGTATGCGAGGTAATTTGCTATTGTATGTATTTTGATATAAAAGGAATAGTGAACCAAAAAATAGTAATTCCTATTAAGGGAATTCTATTTATTTGTCTAAGAATTCATTACACGGATTAAATCTTTCTTGACAAATTCTTCTATTTCCCTGAATGCCTATTCATTCACACTTACACATAAACACAAACTTAAACACATGCATACAATCATACACACACACATACACCCATGCCTGTATACGTACATTTATACATATATATATATATATATATATATATATATGCACGCACATATTCTCATACACATAAGCATATATACATCTATCCCTTTATACGTGCGCGCACATACACTTATAAGCACATGCATTCATGTACATACACTTCTGTTCATTGATACAATCATATATATACAAATACACACATACGCATCTATCCATTTATACACAGACATATATGCACATATACATATCTATCTAGAGATATACATATATATACATAATACATATATGTATATGTGCATGTGTATATATATATATATATATATGTTTGTGTGTCTTTGTGCGTGTGTATGTTCTTCACCATTGAAAACTGGTGTTGATGGTTTATGTTCTTGTGACTTAACGGTTCCGCAAAAGAGACCGACTGCATCAGTACAAGGTTTAAAAAATATGTCCTGGGGCCCATCTGATCAACTGAAACACTCTAAGGCGGTGCTCCAGCATGACCGCAGTCAAATGACTGAAACAAGTAAAAGATAAAAAGGTAAATGTACAATGGTTACTAAACCTTTGATATACTTGGTAGTATATTACAGTTGCAAAATGAAACACTGTCTCTACCAGTCATATATATATATATATATATATACATATATATATATATATATATAAAGGTTACGAAGGGTAATGGAGTCAACCAGACCCGAATGTTACAGGTAATACCGAGTAAGTGCTGTATACCGTCTAGTTTTGCCCCAGATGTGGTTGCAACATGAATGGGGAATATAACATGGGTCGTGTATTAGCGTGTGTATATCTAAAAAAGAAGAATGAGATCAAGAGACCAATGGCATAAGTAAATTTATAAATTTATATTTTACATAAAATATAAATTTATAAATTTATTTATGCCATTGGTCTCTTTATCTCATTCTTTATATATATATATATATATATATATATATATACTCATAAATAAATGCTTACGTGGTAAGAAGAGAATAGCTCCTTTACAATTTCATTTTGTTCGCCAAACCAATTTCTCAATTCTTTACACTTGCTTCTTTGGTTCCAACACGTGTATTCCAGACGACTTACCCTTTTGATCACACACACACATCAGATCAGCTATTTTATTCAAGTCCTTGTGATTCTAGTTATATTGTTAACTATATTCTATCCATACTATTTAAGGAACTGCGATACGAGACTCTAAATTGCTGCTTGGCTAGCTATACACAACAGCCAAATGGCCCTCAGATAACACCATTCTGTCGTAGAAAATGGGAAGTTGGATAACTGATTCAAAGTTATAAACTGCAAACCTAACCTGCAGTCCATAGTGTCATGGGAATCCATACAACTAATGCAACCGGGTCGTAAATAAACTACGTTAAATGAGTACAACGTTTCAATGTTTGTCTTTTTTCAGATCAATTGTAGGATTGTATTTTGGTCAAGAGAATCACCATGTTTTATGTAACCCCGGTCGGCCACTGAGGCGGTGCACCACTGCTATGATTTTGTCGTCATCCATTCATTGCAAATAACTGAGAAGCGGATGGAAGTTTAAAATCCCGTTCAAATTCTTGGGAGTGTTTTCAATTGGATAATTAAAAGATCCTTTTTTTTTTTAGTGTAACACAGTCATTAAATAATGAGAGATTTATATCAGATGTAGGTTATGTATGATAAGAAAGGAGGTATAATGAGATGGTGTGACCTCGCCACATAACTACCGACCAAACGCCAATGTTTTGTAAGTTTAAGCCAATAGATTGTGATATGTGTTTTTTTCTTTTTGTTTCAGTATTTATTGTTGGCAACAATCATTGTACGTAGCGTAGGTCATTTGGCTTTCTAGTCCATGTCATTCAATCTCCTATCCGTATTACAGCTCCCTTCAGAGACAGGGTAATTTTTGGATGTATTTGAAAATAAAGTGCGTCTTATACGCCGGCAAATGCGGTAATTTATCTTTTTCGAACAAAAGAAGGACAAAGTTTCACCCTCGGATGGATTTGAACTTGGCACATTTAGAAAAAAGTATGAAATTGAAATATCTATAATGTATTTAGGTAAATGTTCCGCGATCTCCGTCTCGTCTTTCACAACATATTGCCCTGCCTTTACTGATTCTATTAATAAAAAGCTGAAATGTAATATAAAATATAAATAACTGAATAGTTTGTAAATGTTTGTGTTCGAGTCTGGAACTTCCCAATATCCAAGGAAACAAGAAAGAATTAGAACGGACAAAAGAAAGAGAAAGAAAAAGTAAAAAAGAAAACAATGAATAGAAAGGTGAATGAGAAGAATAAGAAGAAGACGATTGGTGAAAAAGTAGAATAGTGTTTAGAATAACTTTTTAAATAAGTTCAAAGCCGAACCGGAATTAAGTCTGATATTTTAACGAGATTTTACGGTTCCCTAACCAATGTTAATATTGGCCATAATCGCGGTTCATTCGCTGATAAATTGGTTTCGAGAACATTCTTCTTCGAAATTATTGTCAATGATTGATGTTCCATTTTGCCAGTGGAGTTATTGTTATCTTAATTTACATTCTTTCTTTATTTCTGTTTTATTGGTTTCATTGTCATACATTTTGTTTGTTTGTTTGTTTGTTGGAAATATTGTTATTTTTGTTGTTATTTTATTCGTTTTGTTTTTGTCTTTCCCCCTCCTTCTCCTCCACCCTCTCTCCTTGTTCTCGTCGTTATAATATTTGTAGAAGTAACATTAACAGTCGGAGCAATAAATGTTGTTGTTATTATTTTTTGTTGCTATCGTTATTGTTCGTCTTGTTCTTGTTACTATCGTCGTCGTCGTTGTTGTTGTTGTTCTAGTTATACAGTAACAGTGAACTAAAGGAAATACACAAAAAACATTAATAATGCTGGAATTCACTCAATATTAAATTGAGAAGCTCGATCGCTTGAAGGCTACGAGAGGTGTACGCCAAATCTAGCTCTATGCCTCAGTCGATCAACCCAGCCGAACCAATCAGTCTTCCGACTAGATCTAAAGAACACGAATTATAGGGAATTAGGGGAAAAGTCAACAAGTCCGGAGAGCAAGAAAAGAGAGTTCAATTCTTCACCATACTGAAGCTAAATATATTTTACGTTCTCCTGTCCTCTCAATAAGAATAACAAAAGGAAAAATATAAAGTACGGAATGAAATCACTTTACTAATCTACTTGGAAGCGAATTAACAAAGAAGTTACTGTATTGGATTTACAAGGTTAAACACTTTGCATTCAAACCTTTCGTATGAGCTTCGTCTGATCTTGTTGTGCATACACATTTGTGCCGTATGGACATACAATTTTATGCAACCGATTTTGCTTAGCGATCCAGAACATGTACAACGAGATGTTCCGAGAATGCTACTTAAAGTAAAAATAAAAGAAAAATGGAAACAAGCACGCACTCTCTTCTCTGAAAGAAAAACAGATACATTCATCTGTAATCGTCTTTTATAACCAGAGACGAAGCTAATTATTTGGCCAAGAAGAATCTTAGAAGATTAGACAGTAAGAACGTGTCATTATAAGCATACCTACAACGCAGTTGTTGACAAGATTAACCAGCCCGGACTTCGCTGTCGGGTACTTTTATCGAATCGCCCACCCGAATGAATGATCAAAGATAATATTCTTTGCAATACTTGATGCAATCTAATATTTAAATTGATAGAGGACGGCAGAAAGAATTGGTAGAACTAACTTTAGATTAAATTTCTTACAGTCTTTAATTGCGTAGCTTTACGTTCTCTCTCACAAATCTCGACAACGTTAAAATCTCGCCATTTCATCCTCTGATGTTTTAAAATATATGCATCTGTAATAAATATACCAACGTTGATTCAAGCGACTTTATTAACGCCAACACACATCCATGTGGCCCAGCGCCGCATAGATTTGATTAATAAAGGACGATAAAATGCTGGCATTTAATTGCTTCGTTTTCCGTTCCCAGTTAATATAAACAACAATGAAAGTAAATTTTGTCTTTCATTTCTCCGGGATATAAGAAATAGATAGCAGTAATATACGTGGGTAGGTGTAGATTTTGTCGGCTTTTCTTCCTCAATTTCATATTAAAGATGTGTTTATACAAGAAATATGTGTATGCATGAGTGTGAGTGTGTGTATGTATGTGAGTGTGTGTGAGTGTTTAGAGAAATACTAAATGAAAACGTTAGATTTACTTGAGGGTACAATTTCTCATCTCTTAATTTAATATAAATTTATTTTCTTCTTCCTTCTCCTCCGCATCATCATCATCGTTGTCTTACTATTAGTAAACTTTCGTAGTTATCTAATTTTGTGATATGTGACCTATGACCTGTGACACGATTTGGATTTCTGGTTATAACCAGTTTAATCGGCTTTCACCACGTGACACATCAGCCATCTTCAATATGATTTTAGGTCTTAGTCAGATGAGTCTTTGTGACAGTTTCAGGGCCTCAAAACACCAGTAACAAGTAAAACATAACAAGTTAACTTCAAACCAGAGGACCTGGTCCGTATGTTTGTAAAAGACTGCATCCTGTCTAAGGTTCCCAAAGAACAGGGTAGTAATGTTAAACTCGGCGACGAATTCGGTTCTCCAATTAAAAACATGCACAGTCCGACCGGCTTCAGCAGTTTCCAAGCAGTCAATTTAATTCGTAAAACATGCGTTGACTCAGATTATTAGCGAAAGAAGATACTTGCCCGACGTATTGCGCAGTGATATTGAACCTGCCATCACGTGATTGCAAAGAGTACCTCTTAAGCACGCATCGGTGCCCTCGTCTTGAGATCTTATGTTGCGGGGTGGGATGGGCGCTGTCGATGTCTAGGCTCAGATCTACCCATTTTGAACAGATCTATCGTCAAAAGCATTTCAACTATAATCATTCTCTCTCTTTCGCTAACTTTCAGTCAATGTCCATGTTTAATGCTGCATCAAATAACGAAACCGTTGATAGTGAGGAGTTTTTTTGTTTGTTTGTTTGTTTTTTTAAGATAGATGGCTTGTGATTTAAAGGAAATTTAGTTACTTAGCAAGTCGAAAGATTACGTGGAAGCTCTTTTCGTTGATTCATCCACACTGAAAAATTGATAGGTAGCTCGTTACTTAGCAATTCTACGTTCAAATCCGCGTTGCGTTTAGAACAATGGGTTAACAGAATTTGTGTAAAGAATAAATTAACATTTTCATTGCAAAGAAAAGAAAAACAAATTCAATTCTTTCTTTCTTGTTGTGTTCAGAGAGTGTTGGTGAAATAGGAAGACTTCTGTCTTGGTCCCTCATTCTAGATTATCCAGAGATAGAGACAGACAGATAGATAGATATAGATAGATAGATAAATAGATAGAGAGGGGAGAGAGAGAGCGGAGAAGGGGAGGAGAAAGAAAATGAAAGAAAGGAATGAGTAATCGACTCAAGTACTTGACAAGTTGTTTATTGACCTTGAAAAGGTGAAACAGAAATTTGGCCTCCTTTCACGGAACAGATGACCAGAGCAAATACCAAAAGTCATTCTAGCTAACTTTTCTACTAATTCACTGCTTTATAAAAATCAATGGCTAACATTAATTCTATCTGGTTAAAGCAACAACATTGACATTTTAATTACCGTATTTGAAAGTATATAAGATGTCCATTTTATTTCAAAACATGCTTCAAACATTACCCCGGGTTCTTATACGCGAAGTTGAGCTTCCCTGCATTAAGACAATTTTTACTTGAATGCGTCCCACAGACATTGTGTGCATGAAATATACCCGCACTCTTATATATCACTAAATATGGTAATCCAAAGATGAATAGCATAAGCAGTGATATGTCAAAAGCATAAACTTGATGACTAACATAACCCGAGTCTAATCTTTGATAAGTGTGTAGAAAACTGACATATTTCGGTCATATTATATCTCATCAGTGAATCATAATCTTTTCTATTATCTATCACGTATTACGATGGAGGATCGCCATATAAATGCGTAATATTCCACAACGCGGAATAATTCGTGAAGGAAATTAATGTCAGTTAACATTCGCTCAAATATTTCGTGCCAGGTCGATCCCGTCCCATGGTAACTTCAGTCAGTTTCCTGTTTACCTATTAATGCTCCCGGTGTTAAATACACTGAGAGGAAACATAGATGAAATATTTACCAGTGTCTATGACCACAATATGTACTGTTGATAACTAAGATTTTTTCACTGGCTCACTCATAAACATAACATGCTTTAAACGTGATGCCAAGTGTAGAGTGTTGTTGTTGTTATAATTGCTGGCTAATTGCTGCTAGTGGTGGTGGTGGTGGTAGTGCTTGTGTTGTGCCTATTGTTGCTGTTGTTATTGTTGTGGGTGGTGTTGTTGGTAGTGGTGTGGATGATGTGGTTGGTATTGTTGCTATCGTTATTGTTGTTGTTATAATTATGTATATTTAGAGATAAACTATGACTATATATTTGAGATAACTGACGATCGATTACCTTCGATTAGAGATCAACTTGATCATGGCTGCTTCCACAGGGCAGCCATGTCTGAACGGTTGGCGAATTTGCTTTGCTTATGTATGTTTTTTTTTTTTATTCAATCTCTTTGTGAGGAACACTGGGCATGTGTCTTTTATCCTAAACTCAGGTAATTGAAATATACTCAAGGATACTTCTGGCACAGCCCATTGGAGAAACGGCTCTTGTCCTCGTCAACAGACTTAATCCGCTGCCAAGGTTAAAGGCCCCTTATTGAGCAGTGTGAAAATCGGTGATAACACTAAGGCCAATTTTCGACCAGAGGATAATCTCCCGAGTTCCATCTGTTACAAAGGTCAGGGGTCAATGTTTTTCCTCCTCTCAAATAATAAAAATTAGAAACACTAAAACAACACACACAAACACAATTTGATTTTGTGCCACGGATAGATATTTGCTTACGCAAATGTGTGTGTGTGCGTGTGTATGTATATATATATATATATATATATATATATATATATGTATGTATATATATATATGGTCAATACAAATAAACGGATAAAAAGTGACAAAAGAAAAGAAAAACAACGAACGTGAGGACGTACACAAGAAATGTATGAGGTTGACGCTCGGTGAAAAGAGAGAGTTAAACGTTTCGAGCATAGCTCTTCGTCGGAAAGAAGAGAAAAGTCCAATGAAGAAGAAATCGCTAAAGGGCCACGTCTAGTTACATTGCGTACATACGTATGTACACATACATTTATATACATATATATTTATGCACAAACACACATATATCTTTATATGCATAGACATATGTATAAATATGTTAATATATATGTATACACACTCACACGTGCATACGCATGCATACATGCATGCAAGCATACATATATACATGTATTTATACATATTTATGCAAAGATATAAGTATATGCATATACACACATATATAAACACACACAGACGCACACATTCATTTATATATTTTCATTGATGTATTTTGGTTGCCATCTTCGGTTCGCTTCGGAGCAACGGAAAAGAAAGCCATATATTAGTGGGTAATAACAATCAATGTAATCGCATGACACAGATAAATATGTACACAGTTGCTTACTGACGAGCGCGAAGGAGCGAAATCACGAGGTGGAGCGGACAAGGGTGATAGCGGTAATAATGTGTCTTCCTTGATCGTAACCCGGGAGGATGTCATGTGACCTGATCCATAAACACGTCGCCGACAAATAGGGACTTTCATTAAGTGCTTTTTACACACTTCTTTGTAATTTTATGTGCAGATATATGAAGACTTTGTTTAGCTCATCTTCCATGTTGGTTTATATTCTTTTCTCTCTCACTCCCCCTCCCTCTCTCTCTCTCTCTCTCTCTCTCTCTCTCTTACCTATTTCCGTTGTTTTTGCTCTCGTCTGAACTTTTAGTTCTTTATATCTTTTAACTAATTTTCGTTTTTATGTCTGTGTCTGAGTATCTATCTATCTACCCATCTATCTATTTCCATTCTTACACACACACACACACACACACACACACACACACACACACACACACACACTTTCATACATGTTTTTATGTGTGTATGTAATACCGAGTCGCAATGAGAGTGACCGGGAGGAATGGAGAGAGAGAAAGATAGGGAGAGAGAGAGAGAGAGAGAGAGAGAGAGAGAGAGAGAGAGAGAGAGAGATTTTGTACGAATGGTTGGCATATGAAAAGATGAGCCTAAACTATTTCGTGGACAGCTATATTAGCCACAGCAGTGAAGACTTTACTCTCTTCTCCCTATATCAGAGATACGAATTCCTATCTGACCATAGAGCTGGCTGCATGTTTGCTTCCATTAAAACGGCCTGAAGAGGCCGAAATGTATTTGGCGTTCTGACCGGCCACAGCTGCAACATATTTTTGTGTCTCTCCCTCTCTGTGTCTGTCTGCTTGTCTCTCCCTCTCACTCCTCTCATATTTACTGTTTGTGACACAAAGTTCGTAAGAGATGTTATCCCAGGAGAATCACTACTCTATCAATAGTGTGTACACATTAAGTATGATACATACATGGTTATTTTAATTGTGTAGTGTCCCAAATTCCGCGTATATTATATATATATATATATACATATATAATCTTTATTCAGCATGACGGTCGTTTCGACCCATCCTGAAGCTGTCCCGTAGGTGTAGGATATTGTTCGTCTAGCTGTATTGCATCAATCAATGCAGGCTGGGTCAGTTCAGGTGCTTGGTGTAGAAAAAGGCATCTCACTAAGACAGACTGTCCAAATGATTTTGAAGACTGCAGAATAAATGATAATCAGATGGGGGTATTGTCCAGCGAATATGGTGGATGGAGCATCGTTTCTCATTCAAATGGCTCCAGCCTTTGGAATGTTATCCTTGCTGTATGCAGCCAAGCATTATTCTGATAGAACACCTTTTGGCTTGAAACCAAAGATGGTCGTTTTCCTTGTAGCGCTGTCTTCGGCCGCTCAAGCTGCTCGCAACAGATCTCTTTTGATATCGTTTTGGTTTGGGTTTAGAAGCTCAAAGTGGGCTAAATCCCCCAAAACTGCATTAATATTTCTCGCAATTTCCGTTGCGCTGTTGCCTTTATTGAACTCATATACCAAAATATGCGAAATATGTTCCTCTGTCACTTCTATTACAGCTTTGAAAAAAAACGGTTAAAAATCAAACTGCACTCTTCAAAATTACTACCTGCTTTTATAGCAAGATGATGCAGGTAGTTTAACCCCGCTCCCTCTTTTAGTTCATGCAATTGAAAAACCCGTATTATTTATGAGATGACTCAATATATATATATATATATATATATATATATATATATATATACACACACAAATGTTTAACACATATATACACACGTATTCCATGCATTCTGCCTGCCCATCTCGCTCGACGTTCCATTTCTTACCTTTGTATTGTCCGTGGGTTACCTGTATATATTTATGTATAAATGTAATGCATGTGTGTGTGCTTTAGCATGTATGTGTGCTTTTATGCATTTTTCTACGTGTACGTGATACAGAAATAAGCATGTACACGTAAGGGCGTGTAAATGTATGTGTGTGTGTGTGTATATATATATATATATATATATATATATATATATGGTATGACTGATTTCCGTTTTGATCTGGGTTAGTTGCCTTCCAAGACAAGAAACTGCAGAAATCTGTAGAAAGTTTTGGAAACGGCAAGCAAAACAGCGCCACTGGTCTGCCTGAGTTTATAAATTCACCGGGGAAGATAACAGTGCAAATTAGAGGCATTAAGTGAATTACGAACGGTATAACGAACTTACAGGCGTGTGTATACATACATATCTATATACATACATACATACACATATATGCATACACATGCATACTTATGTGTGCATATACATAGTACATATATATATACACACACACATATATACATACATACCCACGTACGTATGTGTGAATGTGCATATATATATATGCATATATAGATGTATACACATATATGTATGTATATTTGCATGTCTGAGTGCATACATGAGTGTACATACGTGTGTGTGTGTGTGTGAGTGTGTCAGGCTGGCGTCTAGCATTTGCAGCTCTACATGATTTACGGCGAGGTTAATTGGAAAATGGCGCTTTTCTCCATTTCTAATAACTTTAGGCCAATCAACACAACATAACATACGACGTACAACAACACAACACAGTACAAACAATATAATTCAACACTGCATCACATCACTATACAATAAAACATACAACTCACTACCCCGTAGTGAGTTCATCATCGACGTAGAAGCATATTGCGCGCGCACACACACACACACACACTTACATAGAGGAGACTTGTATTAATTACTCTAACCCTTCTTTAGTCGTTCATTATTTTCCCTTCAGTTTGTTCTATTTCTTCTTTTTCATTCTTTGCTTACTTTGTCATTGTTTTCTTTCTGTATTTATTTCTTTTACGCTTCATTTTTCTTTCTTCTTTTCATTCTTTCTGTATCTTTGGCGCGTTTTCTTTCCAGATCATTATTTATGTTTATATATGTGTGTATATATGTGTGTATATATATGTGTATATATGTATGTATCTATGTTTGTATGTAAGTATGCTATTATTCACTTTTTTATTTCCAGACTTCTTGCCAATGGTGAAGGAGTCGGTTTCGAACCTAGATCCAAGGCGGCTTCATTAGACTTTCAGCAACATCAGCAGCGCAGTTGTGTATACATGTACCTTTTGCAAGTATTTCGAGTGAAGATCTGTATGTTTTGTTATATGTGTAGTCATACATATAAGAGAATGCCTAGACACGTACCTATGTACCTGTATGTCACATATTTTGGCCCTTCCATGGATGGTTCGTATTTTTAATCTTTTAATCAGCTTTCTCCTTTCTAGTTTCGAGAACCCTAATTTCTTAAGATTGTTGCGGAGCTAACTTTTTACATATCCTAGAGCCCAAATAATTACGGGCATAAATTTAAACTTGTTACCTCGGCGGCGTAACTGTAAATTACTCAATAATTCCACATAGGTGTTTTCTTTTTGCTGGTTTTTAGCTTTATGACAGCTGTTGGCCAACTGATCTCCGTCCACTACTATGTCTCGTCTATCATCTTTGCATTTGATTGAGATTTTCACGGGGGCATTTCCCCATTATTCTTTCATATTATTTGTAGTTATGGTCTCTACGACCATACGGTCGGTTCTTATATCTTCCTCCTAACGGATCTCGTTATAAAGTGTATATATGTATATGTACATCTCTCTCTCTCTCTCTCTCTCTCTCTCTCTCTCTCTCTCTCTCTCTCTCTCTCTCTCTCTCTCTCTCTCTCTCTCTCTCTCTCTCTCTCTCTCTCTCTCTCTCTCTCTCTCTCTCTCTCTCTCTCTCTCTCTATATATATATATATATATATATATATATATATATATATATATATATATATACACACACAAGCAGAGATACCCAGCGTTGCCCGTGTTACATGCAATTGAAAAATTAGACTTTTCTGTTATATTTTCTCTAATGAACTGGAATACCTATGATTCTAATTTACTTTTTTGGTCGTCATTCCTGATGAAAATATTTTTAATAAAATTATAACGTTTAACAAGAATTTCAATTCAGAGGGAAAAAAAGCAGCGACTATATCACTTCTCAGGTTCTATGTGAATGTCGAAAGGAAGGGAAAATGTTATCCCTAGACCAAACACCTAATCTAAATACTTGCAAAAGAGTGAATTCCGCTTTGATTTCTTAAAGTAACTTGGAGCTAACGGTTAACATTTTAATTCCCGTCTTGAAGATATTATCAGGAATCCCGATATTCCTGTCGCTTATTACATGCATTCTATGTTCACTTAATATTAACTTTGATAATCAGATCATTAACATACACACAGTGCGAAATAGTTATATATGCGTCCATGCTTTGTAACTCTGGGTTTGTGTATCTAAATATGTATGAATATATTAGCAGTTCATTGATGGTTAAATCGTTTGAAGTTTCCCTTTTCGAATTAGCAAAAGCGAAGGATCTTGGTTAGCGTTTGCAAGTAATGTAAATGGTATTGTTTATTGATCAGTGATTTACATCGATTTCCCTTGACATTTTACTTTGATAATGTAAATCTTGCTCATCCATAATTGTAAAGGGTCGATAACAGAGAATCTAGTTGGTCGCAAGACTGGCTAGAAACATCAGTTCAATCTCACGTATACCCTACTCCCACCATCTTAAAAAGAAAAGAATACTCTGAATAAATGCAGTCGGACGAAAAAAGAATGAGGTGGTTGGGTGGCGAGAGCTTTCATCATAGTGCTCCTCAGTCGGGGTGACCTACCACTAAACAGCAACAGCAGCAGCAGTGAGGTCAGCGACGTCATTCCCAAGATTTTTTTGCCCATTTAAAAACACATCAACAATGAACTCCTTCAGCAAACCACTTCAACTTGGTCAAAATCGCGAGAAAATCTTGAAACGAAGCGATTGTACAGCGATAACTAAATGTAAATGAAAAACCACCTGACATGGGAGCAATCAGGTTTTCAATATAACAACGTAAAACTTATGTTAATATTTATTGTTTTAGCGAATTTTGCGACTGTATTCGCGGAAATAAAGATTTCCAAATATTCAATGCCAACGATTTATTATATTTTTTGGGCAATTGCTTTAAAAAAAACTGGTGTTAGTTGCCTTTTAACAGAATCGCTTTTAAGTGACAATAATTTAAACATTTTTAAAACACTGAGAAAACTGACTGACTGAATTTATGCTTTAGTGAGTTTAGTATGCGCGTAAATGTGTGTGTTAGGGCATGTATACACGCGCGCACATGCATACCACAGTAAACGAGAGAAAGAGAGAAAGAAAGAAAGACAGACAGACGGAGAGATAGAAAGAAAGTGAATGTGCGAGATGTGGCTGTGTATGTGTGTATGTCTATTATTTCTGTTGGTGTCTTTAATAACATTTATTTCAATGGAGCCCACGAATGCTGCAGAATAGAAAAAAAAAAACCCTACTGGCCTGCTAAGAATATCTATCTATTTATCTGTCTAGCTAACAAAGTGGGATCGCACTTGTGAATAGTCAATTTCTTTATTAACCATGAGGTTGAGAAAAAGAGGGGACGATACGAGGACAGACAAAACAAACATTGAGGTCAGGGGATCGAATGAGACGAAACGTATGAATAAAGAAACAAAATATATACAATTAAATGAGAATGAGTGATTTAACAAAAAATGAAGCGGAGGACGCGGTCGACCCGCACAAACTCACACTGAAGACTTTGCTTTGTCCTTTTTTTGTTCTCGTTCAGACAAGTTCTTTCATTCGCAACATACTTGCTACAGACTTCCATCTTTTATGAAACACTTTGCAACAGACATTTCTTCTCCAGCCTTTTTTTTCCGTTTCATACGGAAAACGAAAAAGTCGATTAGCTCGAGACTAGAGATGAACATGCCTGTTGCAATTCCTTTCTCTCTCGTTTTCCATACGACTTCTTTCGCAACAGCAACTACCGAGAGAAAACAGGCTCGCTCCTCCCTATTGAGGGAAGGCGGCGGAACGATCTTAATTACAGATTCGCTTGACAGTTGTACTCTTCTCGAATGCGACAGCAGGTGTTCGACATAAGCCCAGAGTTCAGTCACCTTGGGTCGTTGCCCAATCGCGTGCAGAACAGTTTGGCTGTCCCGCTCGCATCGTGCACAAACCGGCGACGGCGCACACCCATGTCTAAAAAGCTTACCTCTAACCGTTGAAGCTCCTCTGCAACATTGCCTGGCCAGGGACTTTTGGTAATTATCCATAGGCCCCGGCCCGAATGTTCTTTGGAATAGGTTGGCCAGTTGATCTTCGTCGAAGCCTAGGGTTTCTCCCAAGACGTCGTTACGCTTGAACTCTACTAACCCTCTATAGAAAAACGAGGTAGTACCCCCCGCCACCGGCGTTGCCCGACTGGGAGAGAAGCACGAGTGCCTGATGGCACTCTGCATGCCACACGCCCAACCTCGGTCTACACTTGATCCATGGGTCCAGTTCGGTAAACGATGTGAACTGTGGAAATAACAGCTTGACAAACGGAGACCACACCTGCTCACCGCCCAGGTAAAGCCAGAGGTGCCTAAGCGTCAGCGCATTTTTAGCCACGGCATCCCGAGCCCACCCTTCAGCGGCTTTTGACAGCAGATAGAGCGCCTTACAAGAGGTTTACTGCCCCTCCACAAAAAAACGAAAGAGTATGCGTTCCAGCTGGTTCAGCCACGAATCGGAGCAAGACACGACGGTCAAGCGGTTGGTGATTACAGAGGCGATAAACACTTCTGCAACCTCTGCCCTTCCCTTTCAAGGACAGTCGTCGGCTGGCAGCCTCTTCTATATAACTGGACTCTAACTATTTATTCATATATTTATTTATCTTAAATATTACCTATCCATCTTCCGTAATATCATCGTTTTCTTCCGAAACCACAATTTATTTTCTTTTACTTCTTCATCTGTTGTCTTCCTGTTTCTTGTCATCCTTCTTCTCCTCCTCCTCCTCCCTTCACTCCTTCTTTCTCTCGTCCTTTCGACAACTTTTCCAGATTTACTTCCATTCTCTCTTTTTGTTTTGTATTCCCCCGCCATATTTTACACATACACTTTCACCTTCCCCCCCCCCTCTCTCTCTCCCATTTCTTCTTGTCCATTTTCTACCCCCCTCTCTGTCTCGCAACCACTCGTGTTTTATTTCTCTACCCACAGTCTATATTTCGTTCTCCACAATTTTCGTTTGATCATTATAAATTACCCCATCCCCTGTCACCTTCCTTCTCGTCCCACCGCGTTCACTTGTCCTCTTCGTTACCCCTAATATTCGTGTATTTAATTAGACTAAATTGTCTCCTATACCCGCAAGGCTTACAGTTAAGGGTTCGAATTCTTAAGCCGTCACCATTTCTTTTAATTTCCTCTAATTTATATTTATTTATTTTATATTTCTTGCCCATATTTGATTTATTTTTTCGTTTTTGCGTATTTATTTCTTATTGCATCTAAGCACGTACACGTGTGTGTGTGTGTGTGTGTGTGTGTGTGTGTGTGTGTGTGTGTGTGTGTGTGTGTGTGTGTGCATATATGTTTATATGTATTTATGTATGCATATGTATTTATGAGTATGTATGTACATATATATGTGTGTGCGTGAATATGAACATATATACACTCATACTGCATATGCCCGTATGTATGTAAATATGCTTGTATGTACGTTATATGTACATACGTGTGTTTCCATGTATATATGTGCTCGTAGATATATACACACATTCATACACACATACATACATACATGTACACATACAGATAAGGTTGCGTAGGTGTGTGTGTGTGTATGTGTGCGTATGTATGTCAGTATGCATGTATATACATGTATGTGTATGTAAACCTTATCCTTTTTTGGCTTTAACTGGAACAATAGTTATAAACAATTTAACTTGGCTGCCCACTAGAAAATATGCCTCTACCTTATTCCACAGAAATAGATTTTTTTTTCTTTGCCTCTTCCTTCCTTCTTTTCAACTTTCGTTTCGTTCTTTTTTGCCTTGGTTCATTCATCTTTCCATTGTCCCCGCCACCACATGAAAAAAATATAAACAACCCGAAATTAACCGCATCAACCCACACACTCTAGGATTCTAAAAGGACATTTATCTGACCAAATATATTCTTTCCGGGGGGAAAACCACAAGAAAGAACAAACAGAAATGTGTATAAAATATACATTGCTTTCTTTTATGAAAAATAATCAAATCAGAGAAATCAACCAGAAATTGTGTAAAATCTTTAGATTTCGCATTCACTGGTTCGTCTGCATTTTAGTTCTTTTTACTTGCTTCAGTCTGCGACCAAACTGGACAAGAGCCTTGGTGAGTATTGGCCGAAGGAATCGACTCCAATAACGTTTTGCGTGTGTGCTTAGTCGGTTTCTTTTGCCAGGGACGTAAACATCTTTTTTTTTTACGAGAACGTAAACAAATCAACAACCGGGTGTCAAGCGGGTACGACATTATTAAAACACAAATGAACATAAATCTCATAATGCAATGATCTAATGCTGTCCAATCACGACCACTTCGCCTTTACTTTCTAGATATACTTAGACTTTTCTTTCCATTTATCTTTTATAAGATGACGGTTTGTGATACACAGGAGACTTGGCTGCAATTTCTGGCGGCTCAAGCTACCACAAACAGGCATCCCATTTGGGGATTTGCTGTAGTTTAGGCTCAAGTGTGACTTGATTTTAGCAAACTAATAATCAAAGGCATTCGAGACAGATTGCGCCGAGCCACAAAGTATAATAACCTTGTGCTTTCGTAGATTGACTGTCTATCTCATGCTGCAGCCGCTTGAAATCAATAAATGCGCGCGCGCGTATGCATGTATGTGTGTATATATATATATATATATATATATATATACACACACACAGATATATACAAGGACACATACTATATTTATGACAGAAATATATGAGACCTATAAAAGTTGGTGGGTAGAGGGATTTGTCTATTGGGAGGTGGGAAGAGAAAGAAGAATAAATAGGCAAAGAAATATGAGGTGATATTTTGAGGTAATAAAGCGAACAGCAGTTAATATAACATAATGTCAAAGTATATTTAGCTAAAGTAAATGTGAGGCGACAGTGAAAGCATAATGTAAGTAACTACTGTCAAGCAAATTTTGAAGTAATATACTGAGTGTAATAATTATGTGTGTGAGTGTGTGTGTGTGTGTATACGTGTGCAAGAAAAATGGAAAATATAAACGTAAAGTAGATTGGGAAAATGTAGAAGAGAAAAGATTGAACTAGACATGAAGCCTAGTATATATATAAGCAAGAAAGAGTGAAACATAAGAAAATGTTTACGACGAAAGTACGTAATTAAGGAAAAGAAAAAAAAATACTTCTAGAATAGTAGCGAACAGCAATTGGCAAGAGTTCCGTTAAGACAATCAAATCGTTAATATTCGCTTACTTCATGTAAAGTATTCATCTTCATTTTTCTACGCCCCCCCCCCCCAACATCTCAACCGTTTTTATTTTCTTACTTCCCTTTACGAGATTGGCCTTCCCTATTCTTTTCCTTCTTGGTTACGACATTATACGGTCTGGGATCTAATCCAACCAGGATAGGCATATCTTTGGCATTCTTCTTTACTTCTCTGAACGAACTTGTAGAAACGTTTGAACAAATGAAAAATTCACAGGAAGTAATAATTCCGACCATCTGAGCTCTGAGTTCAAACTCTGCCGAGATTGACGTTGCTCTTCATCCCTTCATGATCAATAAAATAAAATAACAGTCAAAGGTGTCAGATTGTCAAAGATATAAGGATGCTAGGTGCAATGCTTTGTGATATTTGTCCAGGATCCTCGAGTCCTCACTTTCGGGGCGGTAGACTTATGTTGATCAACTTCACCACCTCCTCTTGGTCTTCTCAGAGCATGCTGCAAGCTTTGAGACCAGGTCTCGGCTTTGAGAACAACTTATAACATTCCATCCAACAATCTCAGAGTCTGTAAAAAAAGAAACATCACGACCGTTGGTCCTCCCTCCCAATAAAAAAGGTGAGAAGAAAGTGCTAGTTAAACAGGATGAAGGAGACTCGTTCCATAGAAAAATGCACCTTAACAATAATTGTGGAGACGCGTGATTTACAGGTTAACGTGTTGCAGACATGAATGAGCGTAAGATTGTGGCTTCGATTCCTAGACTGGGAGATATGTGTTTTTCAGCAAAACATTTCATTCCCTGTTGCTTCAGTCGACTTAACTGGAAAAAAATGAGTAAATCTGCGACGGACTGACGTCTCCCCCAGGGGTGAAGTACATACGCCACTGACTCCGGGAAACTGGCCTTATGAGTCAATGGTTCAGGAACGACCATTGATATTTTTTTTCTCTCAACAGTAATTAGCTAATTAGGAAGACTATAGTTGTTACTTATTAACTAGCAGTTAAACCAGGTTTAAATCACAGCATCAGATAATGAAGTCCTAGATGACCATCAAGAAGGAATGATTTGGAATGTAAAGCTTTTGATCATAGGCGTGCTTGATCAGTGATGACCGGAGACTAAACAATGAAAATAATAACACGTGTCGTCTTGTGTCCAATTTAGAAATCATTCTTATAGCGAAATTAAGAATTGTGGATTATCAAAAGCGAAATAAAGAATTGTGGATCATCAGAAGCGTTCGGATTGGACAAAACGACATACGGTATTCGTTCCGTCTCTACGTTTTCATTTCAAATCTCACTGAAGTTAATTTCGCACTTCATTCAGGGTTAAAATATGAAATACTGGAGTCAATGGTATCGACTAAACCTTCTCCCCGTCCCTTGGACCTAGATTAGAATCAATTATCATCACTGTTAAGGTGGCAAGCTGCCAAAATTGTTACAGCATCAGACAGAATGATGGTCAGCATTTCTTGCGGATCTTTATGTTTCAAGTTCATTCTCACCGGGTTTGCCTTTCATTTCAGCAGAGGTCGATGAAATAAAGTACCAGCAAGGTATTGTAGTTGATATGATTGACAATTCCTCTCTTTCCAAATTCCTGGCCTTGTGCCCACGCAAAAAATCCTAACAAGTATTCTTATAATATTGGAAGCGAAAACTGCTAAGCAAGAAAACATTTCCCAGACAAGATCGGATCGAGGTCAAACCGATGCCCGAAACACAGCGCAGCGATGGTACTCTTTCAACCTTATCATTGTTTTAATGGCAAGAAATTAGGACATAATAAATATTGACCGTAAATGGAGAGATTAAAAGATCAATTCTCATCTAATTACAAACCTTACAAATATATTTTGTACTTTTATCTTTTACTTACTTCAGCCATTGGGCTGCTGCCATGCTGGGGCATCTCTTTCAATTGTTTAACCGAAAAAAATAGACCCCAGTACCTATGTTTTTTTTTAAAGCCTGGTGCTCATTCCATTGGTCTCTTTGGCCGGAAGGTTAAATTACCAGAACGTAAACAAACCAACATCGGTTGTCAAGCTGTTGTTAGGGTACAAACACTAGCACAAAGACAAACGCACGTGTGTGTGTGTGTGTATGTATTCGTATATAAACACACTAGCTTAAAAGCCGTCCGATAGGATGGCTTTTAAGCTTAGCTCCTGTGGAGAGCTCTTCATTAGGCTTTGAGACCAGAAAAGACGCTTCATTCATTAAGTACATATTAGGTTTTATTAAAATTGAACAATATTTTCAAGCAATGAACAATTTTCATCAAAACAATGATATAATTTGTCGATGCATGATAAAGAACAGCACCACCACCACCACCACCACCACATCTGTCATACACACACCATTCAGTCTTTTTTCTGATGGTAATGGGGTGATAGTAGTAGTATGAGCTGTAGTTGTGATAGAGGCAGAGGTGGCGGGTGTGGTGGTGGTTGTGGTAGCCGAGGCGGTCGGGGATGACGGTGAGAGTAAGCGACGTGAAAGACAGTGGTGATGGTGGTGGAGGGGAAGGCAACGAAGTCAAAGGTAGTGATGGCGGTGGCGTCAGAAGTCTGAATGGTGTGTGTATGGCAGATGTGGTTGTGATGGTGGTGGTAGTAAGAAAATGAATTCCGTGTTCAGTCCCTCTTTCTCTTATTATTACTCCCATTGCTACCTCAACACTACTACTTTTAATAAAACATCAACAGTAGAAGTGTCATTGAATAGTAAGAGGGGTCAAAGTGTGACACACTGATACACACAAATTAGTTTTCGCATTTATTAATATATATTTATATATATATGGCAGGCTTTTAGATTCTTTTTACGAAATCCACTAATAAAGCTTTGGTCAGTCCGGGGCCATAGGAGAGGACTGAAACCGAAATCATGTTGTTGGGAAGCAGATGTTTTACCACAGCCATGCCATGTAATTCTGTATATATTAACTCGTATGTGCATATACATTGCGGCTAATATTTGTGTGCATGACAATATGTCTCTTCTTGTATGTGTGTGGGTGTTAGTGTAGCCAAACAAGAAAGAGAGAGAGAGAGAAGAGAAACGGAGAGAGACAAGAGAGACGGAGAGCGAGGCATGTGCGCGCATGCGTAAAGAAACATTTTTCATTCAGTCGTAGGTTTTCATGCCTTGTCACTAACAATCTAACCAGATTTGTTATTCCAAGATGCGAATAGGAGGGGAAAAAATATGGTAAAATAAATCAACGAAGAAGCAAAACTAAATAACACACACACACACAAATAAATATATATAGTCAAATTACATAAAATCAATAGAAAGATCACTGAAGAATAGAAAGCCAAAATAAAACAGAATATTAATATCTTGTATATAATGGCATGCAAAGCTTTTATTGGTCATTTAGCACATGAATGATGGTCAAAACTCATTTTCGTAAGAAGCAGAGTTGCTTTGACCGAAACCTTATCAAGTTAGGAAGTGATAGCGTTTTGTTGATTTGGGAAACGGAATTGTAAAATGTAAAAGTGGGATGTGGAAATGAACAAACTCACACATGCATATATTTACATGCATACATACGTGTGTGTGTGTGTGCATATAAAGGAATTCAGCAACAACAAACAAAATAGGAGAAAAATGCAGAAAGTAGCGTGATCGAACCCGGTTCCACGTGGTTGGGGGGCGATCTCGTTAAACCACAAAATCATACCTACGTCTAACAACTGTGTGTTTATATATATATATATATATATATATATACACACACACACACTCACGTATGTATTTAAGCAAGCATATGTGTGTGTGTGTGTGTGTGTGTGTGTGTGTGTGTGTGTGTGTGTGTGTGTGTATGCGCATGGTCTCAATTAACGGAAAAACTGTTATGTTTCTACACGTAAAATGATGGGAACAACTTATATTGATGATTTGATCACACGTGTGTGTGTGTGTGTATATATATATATATATATATATATATATATATAACCATTTAATGTTGAATAACAAAACGTATAATGGGAAGCAAAGAAAAAAAATAAAGAGGAGAAAGCCTGCAAGGATGTCATAGTGATCGTGTTAGAATATGTACGACAGGTAAATGGGAGAAGTCAGAAAAAGCCACAAAGATATATTAGACAATAAGAAAGACGACCAATCACACATGTCAAGGAAGCAGCCATCCAGCCCGTCAGCCTGTCAAGCCGTCAACCAGCAAACCGACTTGCCAACATGCCAACAAGTTTGCCATCCATTTAACCAGCCAGCTAGCTAAACATCGAACTCCAGAAAAAAAATATACTGAGATGTATAGGGCTAGGAAACGTTCTGCGCTGCAATACCACGTATGTAATATAGCGAGTACTTTCATTGATTGAGAATATCACAGTAATAAGCTCGATGAGTATTTGAAATCTAATTATGAATCCATATTGTATAGAGAAAATCTAATAAGACCGAAACGTCTGATAGTCTTAAAGACAAGGTTCACTCGTTGATTGCTCATTTTGTATTTTTTTGTACAGCGGGAGATTTTGTATTCGAATCGCAAGGAGAATCTCGATTAATTGTGGTTCATATTCAGGGCGTTTATTACAACATAATCATTATTCATTTATCCGTTGTTTATTAATATTCATATCCATATCATTATTATTATTATCGAGTGAGAGAGCAGTGCATGCCATCGAAGTGACATTATGGTAATAAATACAAAGCCCAGTCTACCCATCGTGACCACCCGTCCGATAAGAATACACCAGGCACATGCATCACAACCATATGTGCGCGACATAGAATTTTCTTCAGGTCGAGCAGCCCATCCCGCTCAAAAGGTCCCTGAATAATGGTTAAGGTTGAGGAACAAAATACCCGTGTTTTCAAAGGTGAATTATTCAAACTCCAAAGAATTCCTCTCAACACATGGCTATGATGCTCCCCCACTACTTCTGGTCATGATCAGAGATGCACCTATGGTCAGCCACTAAGGGACATGCTCAACTGGTTAAGGTCAAACGACTGACAAGCAAATCTGTGGTATTATTATTATTATCATCATCATTATTAGTATTATTATTATTTCTCTTTATCACAAGTTTTGTTGGAGCTCCTGAGTCTTGCATGCGTAGCGGGCTTACTACCTGCAGCCTACGGTTCCATGCTATCCATTCTTTTCAACTATCTAATACTTTCTTCATTATTCTGGCTATGCCAAGGAGGCAAACCTTTTGTAACAGTTCTACTGGGCATTCTATTCCAATTCCCTTTATATTCCCCTTGATGCCTTCTCATACTGTTTCCAAGGACCTTCATTTTCCATAACTGAGCTATTTCGTACTTAAGAGGGTTCTATCTATCTTTTCGCCTTCCGTCTTGACTACTCGTGAATCAGAGGGGGCATGTAACGTCAACTATACAGCATATGTGGTGCACCTTCTCCACCGCTACTAGGTCCGGTCTGTTATGCTCCAGCTCCTGATCTGTTTGGATTGAGAAATCCCAGAGGATTTTGCTAGTCTCCGACTCTACCACTCTCTGCGGTTTGTTCTCATACCACGTCTTGCCTCTCTCTATCCCCCACTTTTCGCACAGTTTCCAATGGAGCACTTTCGCTACCTGGTCGGGTCGCCACAAATTGTAACGGTTCTGGGCAAGTCTAGGGCATTCATTCGTAATATGGACATGGTTTCATTCTCTCTATCGCAGATGCGGCACAGCGGAAACACTTGTTCATTCCTCAGTTCGTTGCCAGAGCTTGGTCCTGCGCTGCCATTATACTGCTCTCGGTCTCTTTTTTGGAGCTTCCTTTCATTAGCCAATCCCACCTATTTTATCCAGCAACTTCTGTTGTGGCTACATGCAATTGATTGTATAATCCCTTCTTGCGTGATTCTATTATTATTATTATTATTATTATTATTGGTTTTCAGGATGAATAACTAAATGAAGCGCAAAGCATTCCTTACATGAATACTGTATGTGGATTATTTAAGAAAAAAAAAACACGGCTGAAAGAAATTAGATAAATAGAGGAGCTTGAAAACATGGTTTTTAAGCAAGATCTTCCCAACAAATAGAGAAAAAACAGTCTCCACCCCACCAAAACCCAAACAAACAAGCGTGTCTATTAAGGTTATTGTATTTCGTATAAATAAAGAGATTTAACTGTTTTCGTTGTTCCTTTGTTAATTTTGTAACTGTATATATTCTTTATATAAAATATTCATTCATTCATTGTAGCTGATATGTCAATGAAAATCTAACAAGAGATTTATGATGCACAAGTATGTATGTGTGTGTGTGTTTATGTGTGTGTGTGTCTATGTGTGTGTGTGTTTATGTGTGTGTGCGTGTACATGCGCCTGTGTGTGTGTGTGTGTGTATATGTGCGTACGTGTATTATATACACGTATGTATATTATTTTATGCTTTTATTCTTTTGTGTACACACCTTTTAGTATATATCTGCACATTATATATATATATATATATATATATATATTTATATATATTATTGATATATATGTGGGTGTGAGTGTGTGTATGTGCGTATGTATATGTGAGTATAAGCTTGTGTTTGTGTGTGTGTGCGTGCGTACGTGTGTGAAGTGTTTAATGAAAGAGAGGTGGAGAGAAGAAAGTGAGCAGAAAAAGAAGCAAAATTAGTTGAATGTAAAAAAAGGTGAAAAGAAGCGAAAGAACATAATACAATAGGAGTCCATGTTGAGTGCGGGGTGAATGAGAGCCCAAGCTGCAGCATAAACAGTCTTTGTGTTGAAGAAATAACAAACCGGAGAATTGGGATGGGGGCGATGGGGAAGATCTGTGGTTTGGCGGTCAGCGTTTCACAGTTGGTTTAATGAAGCATAAATTTAAGCTCACATTCAGTACAGCACCTCACCAGACCGCAACAACAAAAACAACGGCAATTACTACTACTACTACTACTACTGCTGCTATTAACAACAACAACAATGGACAGGAGTAATAGTTATGGGATCATCAACAGTAAACTCAGCAGCTACATCAACATGAAGGAAAAGTAGTAGCAGTGGCAGATGATGATGATGAGGAGGAGGAGGAGGATGATGGGGATATTATTATTTAAGGTGTCGAGCAGGAAGAATCGTTAGAGCGCCGGGCGAAATACTCGGCGGTATTTCGTCTGTCTTCACGTTCTGAGTTCAAATTCCGTCAAGGCCGACTTTACCTTTCATCCTTTCGGGGTCGATAAAATAAATACCAGTGAAACACTGGGGTCGATGTATATGCAGACGCTCGCAAACCCACATACATATTCGCTCTCGTGAATACAAACAGAGCAAGGAGCCTTGGATCTAGGTTAGAAACCGAATCTTTTTCTTTTGTTAAGAAAGCATTTCGCCCGGCCTGCTGATGCTTCTGCCAGCTCACCGCCTTTTTTTGGTAAGAACTATTGAAAAACTGAATAATAACGTACATAAATTCGAAGTACATACATAGTCATATCTGCTGAAGTATTGACTAATAGCTAAATATATACACAGATATGTGCATGCAGAGTCACCAAGCACAAACGTATGTGTGTGTGTGCGTGCGTGCGTCTATGTGTGTGTGTGTGTGTATGCATACACACACGCGCAAACAGACACACAAATACATACATGCAGCCACATGCGCATGCACCCTCCCCCCGCACCACCACCACCACTGTTTGTGCTGCTCGGTTTGAGGCTTGCATCTCTCTTCTAACAAGTCCAATCGCACAGCAGGATGCACACAACAAACGTCGGATAATATTAACACCCCACTGTGATCGGTAGCCACTACGCTGCGAGGGGCACATTCGGACCGAGCCGCCGCAGGGCAAAGAAGCTGGACTAGCAACTCAAGAAAGAGAAAAACCTCCGCTTGATAAATATGTAACCGTCTCTTTTTTATGTTTACTTTCATTGAAGTGTCGACGTTTGCTCAAGTTTAAGTAACATCATTAAAACAAATTGTAATTTGTAGAACGCACAACAATGAACCACATGTGTACACTCATATATCCACACACTTATATTAGTAACTATAGATGCGCTCGCACATGCGCAAGTAAATACACGCACACATAAATTATGTGTGCGTGTACCTGCTTCAGTATGGCTATTGTTAAAATAGTGAAACTATATATATACACACACATACAAAATGCATACACACACATATACATATCTATATTTACGCACACACATACACACATATATGTATGTATGTATGTAAGTGTATATGTATGTACATATGTGTATATATACACATTATTATTATTTACTTTTAATCTGCATGTTTGTTAGAATCACTTGCTGAGACCCACCCAGCGTCCTAGAGCGAGTGAAAGATAAGAAATGTTACAGTATGACTGAAAACTTGGAGAGTGGAGGAGGCAGGGGAAGTAGCGAAATATCTTCATGTAATACAACACAGACATTTAAATTGATAGGGTTTTTCTAAGGATCTGGGCAATACTTGTCAGCACAAACGTTTGGATTTCTGGGAGACATGGTGCTCCTGGGATATTATCTAGATATTTCTGACATCCTTTTCTTATCGTACCTCGGGCATCCACAGTAACAGTTCTCGCTTTAAGATGCCACATCTTTTGTACTTCAATTTCCAGGTCCTTACATTTACTTACTTTGTTAAATTCAGCTTACAAGTATGTTCTTCCTCGTCTTTAATGACTATGTCAGGTCGATTAGCCTGGATCGTTTGAAAAGGAAAGTGATGGTGTAGAGGAAAGTGTTGTCTTCTAGCAAATTTATTGAAAGGTGGGTGGATGTAGGAAAAAGGGTCAGTATGAATGGACCAATTTTGAGAATACACTTGTAAAAAGAATAAAAGGGCTCTTTCCCGTGGCTTTTGTGGGTTTTCCCACGAGCAGTCTTAAAGTGCCTCCTCTATTGGGAGTTTTATTTGTTTTTTTCCTTGTTATTTTATTTACACGTTCTAAAACCCTTTGTATCGTCCTGTTTTGTCCTTTAATGTATCTTTATATCAGCCCTTGTGGCCAATAAAAGAATTATTATTATTATTATTATCATTATTATGGCCGCCATACTGGGAGACACGGTAACTTGAAGCTCTGTAAGTTGTAATAGTGTTTATAATCTTTTCGGCCTTCTAAAGCCCCGTTCTTTTATTTTTATTGTCACCACCTTGTTTCTGACATTATCTGGACTGCGCTTATAGTATTGTTATTCAGAAATATCCACTGTTTTGCAGGGGGTGCACATCAATATTTTTTTGACTTTCACTAACAGAAACATTTATTGAAACATGGATGATAAAGAAGTCATCATAATGTTCGATGACGAGACGCGTTCTTTGTCGGAGAAAAAAAAAGAGAATAGTGGAGAAGCATTGACTAAATGACGTCACTAGCACGCCATTGAATACATTTTCGTCTCTAAGCAGCGTCAAAACAGTAAAGCAGCAATTAAACAACAAAATATTCGAAGACGACGACAACAGCAACATCAATAATAACGTTTTATTGTTATTTTAGCCTTAGATTAGGTCTGTTCCATCAAAACTGATCTTAGATCATCATCATCCTCGGCTTCGGCGTCGATATACTCCCCCCCACCACCGCTTGATCGTTTTCAGAGAAAGCAGAATGATGCTGCTTGGCAAGCGTGGCTTTATATTTAACTGCGTAAGTAGTAGGGAAATGTGAAATGGAATATTTCCAACCGGAAATGGAAACCGAGTCACTATCTCAGCACAATGAGATCATAAGCTTTGTTTCCTCACAATCTTGCCGACTGTTGATCGAGGAAGGGGAAATTTGGAGACGAAATAATAGACGGGGGTATGAAAGTCATATGTTCCAGGACTAATTCTGTTGCACGCCGACAGATGGCAGCACACGGTTACATGCGCAGTGAGAGCGAGCAGTGACCGTCATGTGGCAGTGTGCCGACTGACTTCGCTGTGCTTACTTTGCAAGTTGTGAAATTTGTGTTTTTGGGACCACATGTATGTTGTAGTCTGCGAGTTTGTCATGGACAGGAACAAAGAGCCAACGTGAAATTTTACGTTAAACTTGGAAAGTCTGCTACAGAGATATTGTGTATGTTTCGGCAAAACTTACGGCGACGAGGCAATGGGTCGCGTGCAATGTGTAGAGTGACACATGCGCTTCAAAAGCAGAAGAACGTCTCTGGAAGATGATGAGCGATCTGGAAGACCTACCACGAGTGTCACCCCCGGGAATGTAGTATTGTGCATCGAGAATTCGCCCCCACCCCAGGGCCAGACCGTCAATCGAGAGTGCAACTGCAACGATTTGAAGCGTCTGAGAGAAGACATTCGACGAAAGCACCCGGATGTGAGAGCGAGGAATTGGATTCTTTACCGAGCTCTCCTCACTGGTCAGCTTCTCGCCACAAACAGAATGGTATCGCTTCCACACCCGCCCTATTTTCCAAATTTAACTTCTGCGGACTTCCACCATCTTTTCGCCAAGATTAAAATGCAGCTCAAAGGTCGCCGTTTTAACACCGTTGTCGAGATTCAGAGCGAATCGCAGAAAGTCCTCGACTCGCTTACGGAAAACAATTTCTAGGCCGGATTCCAAAAGTGGGATCGGTGGGACAGGTGTGTTGCTGCGCAAGGTGACTATTTCGAAGGAGATGCTATTAAAACTCGGGTAAATAAGTTATTAAATATAACTAGTCCTGAAACTTTTTGATACTACCTCGTAAAAGACAGAAAATAACCGAAGCGATAAAGAGTTAGAAGAGAAGGAAATGAGAAAAGAAAAAAATAAACAAATAAAGAAAGAAAGAAAGTAGAACGAAATAAAGAAGGGAAAGAAAGAAAGTGTGAAAGAAAATGGTGAGTCGGGAAGAAAGAAAAGTGTGATAGGAAAGATGTTAGGCCGAGTTTGGGTTTCCCATCATCCAAGAGGATCGCCTCACAAATAATTGAATGAGATTTAAGTTACCAAACTTTGCACTCGTGCATACACACACATATGTTTGTATATCTGTACAAACGAGAGCATGTGTGTGTGTGTGTGTGTGAGCGCACGTGTGTGTGTTTGTATGTGAATAATTATTGCTGTTTATAAACCTAGAGCAGTAAATTAATCAGATCTACTGGTATAGAATGATTTCAGTATGTATAAAGAAATAATGTATCAGAATACGTGAGAAAATTGCATATATATATATATATATATATATATATGTATATATATATATATATACACAATTTTCTCACTATATATATATATATATATATATATATATATATATATATATATATATATATATAGATATATATATATATATATAGATATATATGTATATATGTATGTATGTGTTTGTAAATGTGTGCTTTGACCTGTGTTAATGTCAGCGAGGTAGGTATCAGAATGGGTAAGCATAAGAAAGACAGATGACTAATAAATGAATGAGAGAGAGAGAGAGAGAGAGAGAGAGAGAGAGAAAGAGAGAGAGAGAGAGAGAGGGTGGTTGTGTGTTAAAGTGAGAGAGTAAATGAAAAGATACAAGCTGATAAAATAAATGACTATATGATTATGGGATATCCCGGTAATCAATTCATTATGGTGTAGAGTTTTATACACTGAGAAGAAAATTATCGGTTTAAGTTTTCGATTATCAGAAAATATAAGAAGCCGTCACCATGTCTGCTGTGGATGGAAAGAAGAACACACACACACACACACACACACACACACACACACACACACACACACAAATGTATATATACATATATATATATATATATATATATATACATGTACCTATACATACATACACACGTACATACATTATGTCTGTGTATGTATTCATTCACATATATGTATATTTATTCATTTGTATTCACATTTTATGTACATACCTATCATATATGCAGACATAAGAATATATGCGTATGTGTTTTACATACATACATATATATATGTGTGTGTGAGTGTACGCGCACGCACGTTTGTGTATACATGTATATAAATGAAAATATGCATATATATACACATGAAGTAGCTTAAAATAATATATTTAAAAAACATGTATGTATAGTCAAGCGCATACGCACATACAATGCGATATCAACTGAAAGTATATATATACATATATACACATCAACTATTTAATACGTCTGAACATTCTATTTCACTCACTATATTTCTCCATTACTCTATTGAAAGTCATAGCAAGATTCAATTATTTTATCTCGCCAATACTCTTATTTACAAATGAAAAAAAATTGAAGAAGCGAAAAATGGAGGGAAGGGAAGGTGAAGAAAATTCTCCCCCGCCCCGCACCAGCTGTTGTGTAATTTTACACAAGCTCAAGTATAAACACGCATATACGTAAATATGTAAACGTGCATGCACACCCAACACAGAAATCGTATTTCCGTCTTGAGAATATTTCTCGAAAATTTCCCGACAAACGTCCAACTTATTTTCGCTGCTTTGCAGAATAACATCCATGGATATCTATATTATTCATGCATGCCTGCGAACATAGAGCGACGATATGGAGCAGTCATCATCAGCACGTTGGTCAAAAACCTTAGCGGCATTACTTTCGACTTTTTACGCTTTTGAGTCCAAGTTTTATCGACATCGACAGAATATGGTCAAGTACTGGCGTTGATGTAATCAATTTATCCTTCCCCTCAAAACTGCTGGTTTTGAGTCCTGTGATGGGTCAGCATCCCGTTCATGGAAAATGTTGCGATCTCGGTCATTTATAGACACGGAAACCGGGTAATCGGCCTTACGAATCCTAGAGATTAAGAATAAAAAAATAGGCACATATACATACCTCAGTGCATGCATGTATGTCAGTGTGTATGTGTTTGTTTGTGTGTGTGTGTGTTGGATATGTACACATACAGTTGTATTTCTATGATTTAATTAACTCTATAGATATTATTCGTGTAAAACGTTACGACGTTAAATTTAAGTTCACAAAATGGTTTCAATTTCCTCTGGAGCTAGTTTGCTTTGCAGAGGAAAGCAAAGCTATAGTTGTATGGAAGAAGGTAAATTTGCAATTTGGTGTCAAATCTGCAGTACAATTTTTGTCAGGTTTGTCAGTGAACTTACCCACAGTTTCGAGCGACAAAAATCTCGACATCATATTATAAGCAATCAATAATCGATATTAACATCTTTATGCGTTTCTGGATCGCTAACTTGTGTCCTCTTCGCTATATACATAGGGTGTTCGGACTAAAATTGATAGTTGACATAAAAGGACACAATATCCCGTCCAAAATTAGAAGCATTTTTAAAAAATAAAGATATCAGGTAGAGTTTGGACGGGCGATAAGTGCTTACTCAAAGTCGCCGCTCTCAACTTCCACCGTTTCCTCAAGCCGGCTCTGGAATCAGGCACCAACCATTTCCTCCTGCATCTCTGAGAAGATCTTCGGACATCTCCGTCATCTTAGCCACCAGCTCAGCCTTGGAGTTGCAAGCAGCATGGTTGGTGTTTTTCTCAACTACGTCCCGCACATAATAATCAATGGGTTTACAATCGGCGGAGTCAAGAGACCAGAAACTGGGGATAGTTGTAGGGGTTTTCCGACAACCACTTCTGACTCTTTCCAGAGGCATGACAATGAATCGAATCCTGCTGCCACACATATCACCTTCCAGCAGCAACCTTCTCCAACCTGAGATTAATTACAGTCTCCAGCAGTTTGATAAAGCCACCTGAATTGAGCTTTAGGCTCTGTTCAATGATGCAGGGATGAATTCCGGCGTGCGGACACAGTGAGAACGTCTGTTGTGTCTCTTCCTGCTGGCCGCGGCTTTGTAGTGTCCGTTAACGCTGTTCATGTCACGTTTTACAGACTTTACGGTGTTCACATTGAACACCAGTCACGATGCAAACAGTTTGATGCCTTGCGCAAATCATCAAGATATATGTAACTCTTTTGTAATATTCAGATTACCTCCAGTCCTCCATGTCAACTAACTTTTACTCAACTAGGACTTGAATCTTTAAGCTGTTCTTGAAAAAAGGAGACGTAAATGAATCGTCATATTTCGTCCGAACACCCTGAATGTATCATCCTTAAAGTTTGCCCTATTACGTTCATCTACCTGATAATAATCTAGTGGTTATTTTACCAACCAAATGTGTGAAAATCCACAAAGTGCTTTAGAATTTTTATAATTAAAAACAAGATTACAATGAGCAGATGAAACAGTTGTAAATTGATGCATGAAAAAAAAAACTTGCTCTTTTCATTCTTTTTCTTTGGTCGGTATTTCGTTGAGGTACAGTGTTGAATATCACTTCTAGCCTGAGCTAGAAAAGGTGTTGCAACAGAAAGACATATTGAATATTCGTAAAAGCTCGTATCTAATACAAATAGGAGTGAGCAAAGATCTTGGAGAAATAAACATTGGAAATGTTCCACCCCACGTAGAAACAGCAAGAAGTGCACAAAATTTTTCAGGCTCTTCTAAATCCATTGTAGTTTTGGAAACCCTTCGTCAGCAGGTGTCTCAAGTTAACAACCATTTCGACCCTTAGCCTGTATATCTTGCTTGTCATTCGATCTGATACACGAACAAAGAAGGAATTGATTATAATGTATTACTGGCAATCAATAGCAGATACAACACAGTGACATGGGGCAACAAAGAATCAAGTACGTGGTTTCTGAATGGCTAGAAATCCCAAGAATCATACGAAACGAAGGACACATTGGAGAAAGAAAGTCAAGATAGTCTATGTTTGAAGAAACGATAGGAAACGCCACGGCTGGAAAGTCTTTCATAAGAGAGTTCACTCGATGAACATTTACGTGGAAGCTGAATGACAGCAACAGCAAAAACAATGACAACAATTAAAGCAACAAAAACAATAGGATAAAGAACAGCTCCACTGATATTATAAAAGTAGAATAATTGAATGAAGGAATGACTGAATAGATGAACGCAGTAAATAAGAGTATCAGGTGACAGTTTGTTTCTTGGTGTTTTAGTAGAGAGAGAGAGAGAGAGAGAGAGAGAGAGAGAGAGAGAAAGAGACAGAGAGAGAGAAAGAGAGAGAGGTTGATGGTGATTATTTTTGCTTTATTTGACAACATTCATTCATTCAACTGTTGTATTTGTGCTGGGGATAGATTTTTTTTTTTTCCATGAAGGCAAAATAGAGAATGCGAAGATATGTCATTTGAAATAACAAAATATATTTCAAAAAAAAGACGAAGCAGAATAAATCAAATGAGAACATTTTTATAGATTGAGAAGTTTATCACGTTTAGCATATTATGATATACGCTTCGTTCACCATCGCTCATTGTTGCTTCGTCTAATGACATAGAATAAGGGAATGAATTGCACAAAACAAGCAGCGACTTCTGCATTCATCCATACACCAACTTTTATATGGAGCGAGATTAAGAGAGAGAGTTCAATGGACAAACAGATAAAGCATCTGATAGCATACTGACACACATACACTATATATATATATATATATATATATATATATATAGATATATATATATATATATATATATATATATATATATATATATATATATATATATATAATTATGCATGTGCGTACACACACACACACACACAAAGGCAGACGAGAGAGAAGATAATTTTAAACAAACTAGCTTATTTCACATAGAGGTTTTACAGAAATGTAAACATATCTCGCAACGTGTAATGTGCTGCGGTTTTGCGTGTGGCTGTGTGTGTGTGTAAGGAGCAAATGGTAAAACTTAGACACATAAAGCAAACAAAAAAAATAATAAAATACGTACACATCCCATTAAATTGAATATCATCACGAAAAGTTTATGTAAAAAAAAAAAAAATAGAATTAAAACCAGGAATTTTTTTTTTCCAAATTCCAAGAGAAAATACTGACATAAATGAAAGGGAAATTGAAGCTGAAGTGATGATGATGATGACGATGATGACGTCGATGATGACCACGATGATGATGACGATGATGATGACAACGATGGTGATGGTGTTTGTTATGATGATGGTTACTGCGACGGTGCTGATGATGATAGACACGGTGACGGCACCTAGCATGATCCCCGTACCTTTTCTTTTTAAAAGGAATTGTTATTGTAGCTATTGTTGTTTTCCTCCTCCTCCTCCCCTTCCGTCACCAACTTCAGTTTATAAAGTTAGCTTTACTAACAACACTGACACCACAGATGAACCCACCACCACCACCAATAACAACAACATCAACAACCAACACCACCTCCACAAACAACAACAGCCAACACCCCCACTAAAACTTCTCCCACCACCATCACCAACACAACAGCCACCGCCACAAACACCACCACCACCACTAATCTATCACTACCATCATCAACACCACTGCTGCTGCCACCACCGCCACCATCATCATCATCATCATCACGACCGCCGCCACCTATGCCACCTCAATGGATATCTTCACAAAAGTTATTTTGCCTTTTCTTACGTTTTTAACAACACAAAAAATCGCTCCCAACAAACTCAGCCAAGGCAAAAATTACAAGAAAATCAACGCAAAACCTCTTTCCTTGCTCACAGAACATTAATTTAGCAGCCATGTTGACATAAATGCCTCGACGCCGTATATCTTGTTGGCATCTTTTGTTTGCACAATTCTCGGGGGATTTTATATCTACAGGGGCTGTTATTATTATTATTATTATTATTATTATTATTATATGTGCATCAACATGACTATTTGTACTTGTCTAGCTATTTGTTGTTTTTTGTTATTATTTTGTTTATCAGTTGGTGCTTTTGTTGTATGAGTTTTTTTTCTCTGTATTTTTAATTGCCTTTCCAACCCCGCCATCTCCTCCTAACTATATGCAACGGGTTCATATTGATAGAGTTATCTGTTTAGATTTTTTTTTATCATCCGAGTATGAATTTCTGTGTGTAGGCTTTCGGTATAAGTGTTTATATACTCAGGCAACGTATATCTAGGGATGTAAGCACGTACACGTATGTGTATATATATGTACGTGTATCTGGGAGTAAATGTGTGTGTGTATCTATGATGTGTATGTATATACGTGTGCATATATATGATGTATGTATATATATAATACATTTAAATATAAAAGTGTATATTGAATATGTTTTTATGTATCAACTACAAATGTTTGATATATTTTTTGTTATAAAGAACACATATTTACATACTCAGACATAGGCATATATATGCACACATACATACACACATTTGTGTATACAGAGAGACACATAAGTATCTATGTATATATATGTGTGTGTGTGTATATATATATATATATATATATGCATATATATGTATACACACACACACACACATAATGCCTATACAGCCCTACATACGCATACATATTTTCACACACACACACAAACACTACCAGTGTGTTATCTCGCTAAGTATTTCTTTTTCTCGTCGCCCATTGGACTCGCTTCCACCATTGTGGTTCCTCTCCCCACAAGATTCTTTCCCTCTTCTCGTTCTACAAGATTCTTTCCCTCTTCTTTCCCTCTTCTCGTTCTACAAGATTCTTTCCCTCTTCTTTCCCTCTTCTCGTTCTACAAGATTCTTTCCCTCTTCTTTCCCTCTTCTCGTTCTACAAGATTCTTCTTGCTGGTGCCGTTATTGTCTTTCCTGTCAGGATTCTTCTTCTTCGTCTTCTCCTTCTTCCTTTCTCCTTCTCTCCTCCTCCCCTTATTCTTCTTCGTCTTCTCTTTCTCCTTTTCTTCGTCTTCTCCTTCTCCCCTTGTTCTTCTGCATCAACGTTGCTTTTCTTTTTTCATTTCGATTTTCTTTCGGATTTGTTGTTTATATATATTATTTATATATGTTATTTATATATGTTATTTATATATATTTATATTTATTCATTTATTTATTACAGTATTTTTTTTTTTTACTCATTTCAATTCCTGCATTGCCATTGTCCACGCGGCTGTTGTCACTGTTTACAAATGATGACAACGATGATGATGACAACGACGATGATGACGATGACGATGATGATGATGCAGGCACAAGTTCTTGTCCTTGATGTTACTGTTGTTATCGCATGTTGGCGGCGGCGGCGGCGGCCTTCGTGCGTTTTACCCTTACCTTATTGTTGTTGTCGCTGTTGTCGGGAGTGGTAAGGGTCTATTTTGGTGGGCAGGAGGAAGAAAAAGAATTTGATATGGATTCTTCGACATTTATACATGTAGTAGTTGTAACAGTAGTAGTAGTAGCTCTTATTAATGTTAGAAGTGATATTGTTGTTGCCGTTCTTGTTGCTTTTATTTTTTGTTTTGTTCTTATCGTAACACTTTTTGCTGCTTTTCTTGCTGTTAGTCTTCTACTACTACTACTACTACTACTTGTAGTCCTGTTGATAACGAGTAATGAAAGTATTATTTTCAAGGTTTTGTTATTTTTGTTTTCCTCACTGTTTTAATCAAGTTTTTCCTTATTCTTTTCCAGCAGTTACACACACACACACACACACACACACACACACGCACACATACACACATACACACACACACGCACACACACACACACACACACACACACACACACCTATTTGTTTTAGGTGCTTGTTCGTCTTTGCTGCTGTTCTGGGATGTTCTTGTCATTGTTGTTGCACTTTCTGATTATTTCCTGCTCTCGTTCGTTGTTGATGCTGATGATAATGATGTATATTTTAGCAACGTTACCTTTATTGTTTTCCTTCTCTTCTCGGAGCGTTCGATTTCATTTACTCCGGTTAATTCTGTTAACGATTTCTCGGGGTTTCTTTTCCACGATACTTAACACCCAAGTACCAATCTGAAGATCCTTGCTGTCCCCACTACACCATATGGGGCAATTATAGAGTGAATTTTAGGGCTTATAAATCTAATATTTTCCTATCCTTCCTTAATACCGGTTCCCATATCCTGCTCATATCTGCACTCGGTCTGCTTAGGAGGTTGTTGTGTCCTAGCATATGCGCTGCTTGTTTTAGTTTTCATATTTTCCAGTGGTGTCCTCTATCTATTATTTTAACTTCATCTCACAGGGGGAAGTGGTTTCCGTTTTTCCACACATGATCAGCTATACCCGATTTATCAATATGTCCTCGTGTCACAGCCTTGCGATGTTCGTCTACCCTTATTTTGAGGGGGGCGACGTGTTTCGCCTTTGTATAACCTACCACAGCTGCATGGGAAGGAGGACACGCGGTCTTTGCCATGTTCTCTTCTATTGTTGGTTTTACTCGAAGGAGATATTTGCGAAGTGTTGTATTGCTCTTGAACACTGTCCTGATGTCATATGGGCCACATATCTTTTGTATCTTTTCGGCGAGGCCTTTCACAAAAGGTAGACAGACTGGGGACAGTTTATTAGCCTCATCCTCTCTCTTCTTCATAATTGGAGTGAATAGTATACTTTTGTGGTTGTTGTTGCTTAACAGATCGTTATTGAGCTTGATCATTTCTTCATGGTGTGTAGGCATTGAGCAATCCCTCTCTTTACACTGTATGGATGGTGGGAATTGAAGCTGAGGTGTCGACCAGTAAAGGTCGGCTTGCGGTATACGGATGTCCTGAATCCATTCTTGGTGTGTGTTATTAATACGTCCAAGAATGCCAGCTGATTGTCTTTTTCTTTTTCCATTGTGAACAGTATGGATGGCTTCATTGAGTTCACATGATCTAACAGCACTTGGACATCTTCCTTGTGGGGCCATTGGTAGTGCTTGTGAACATCTTGCGCAGAAAGCGTACAAGCGTAGACACGACAAAGCCCAAAAGCTCCACTGGCTACTATGCTGTAAGTATGGATATGAGGTTATGGGTGCTTGGTACCAACATACCCCGGTAAAGATAATGGACGAAAAGCGGAAGGCAAAAATACTCTGGGACTTTGATTTTCGGACAGGCAAAGTGTTAGAGCACCGAAGGCCGGATTTAGTAACCTTTAGGAGGGAAAAACAAGAGTGTCTTATAATTGACGGGGCAGCACCAGGTGATCAACGTATCGTCATGAAAGAAAAGTAAAAGCTGATAAATATGGAGACTTGAGAATTGAGATCGCTAAGATGTGGCAGCTACGAGAGTCAAACAAAGTTTATCCCTATTGTCATCGGAGCATTGGGTTCAATACCACCCAGTCTGAAAAAAAATATCTGAAAATCTTAGAAATACCCTACAATCTAGGTGTATTGCAATAGTCGGCATTACTTGGAACTGCGCGCATTTTGCGTAAAGTACTGTCTGTCTGAGATCCTTGTTGTGACTTGACAAACAGTGCAAACCTCGATAAACACAATATCTTCAATCAACAACCTCACGATATTGTATACTGTGCGACGTCTAATAATAATAATAATAATAATTTACCTCAAGGGTATCAAATGTTGGGGACAGTACAAATACAGGTTACAATCTGTGTGTTGGGGTAGGGTTTACATAAAAGATGAGAGGAAGGAAGTGGAAAAGACGTTGAAATGAAATGTCTACATTTTATACAAAGCACGTGACAACTTGAATGATGCAGTCCTCCTGATACAGGAGAAACTCTAACTAGATCCACAGACCCAGTTTTACCCTAACCCTCAAAAGGCAGGAGACCTCGTCCGACTTGTTCTTTAGTCTACAGACACACGCTCAGAATAGACCCATTCACCCGAACCGTTTTTGACAAATTTATTCGGGGTGAGCACCACTCCTTCCGACCTCACTTTCCTTTCCAAGAAGTCAATGACGTCTTGATTGAAAAGTAAAGTGGTTTTCCTTCATCCTTTTAATGTCGTCCACCACACACCGCCTAATCATTAAGGGCAGCGGGTTAATTGATACTATCAATCGCAGCACTTGTCTGGCACTTCATTTTATCAACCCTGAAGGGATGAAAGCTTCAGTGGGATTTGAACTCAGAACGTAAAGAATCGGAAGAGATGCTGGCATTTCTGACTCTCCCACGGCCCTACAAAGTCATCTGCTGGCAATTTTAATCTGTGACAACTGACCAAGGTCTTACTTTTTTTTATCCCCTTTTTTCTCCTTTTTTCTTCTTCTTCTTTAGTAGTTCACTTTATATTTCTTTGTCTTTTATTTGATTATTTAAGTCATTGGTCTGCAGCCATCCTCGGGTACCGTCTTGAAGGGTTTACGCGAACAAATTCTATTCTTCTCCTTTGCCCAACTGTTTATTTGAATGTCGCCAAAAGACACTTGGGACCTTGTGGCCTGCATAAGAAACCACCATCATCATCATCATCGTTGTTATTATTATCAACATTATTATTATCATTATTATTATTATTACCACCACTTTCTAATGAAAACTATAAAACAACACAAACTTAATTTGATTGCAATCGTGTTGAGTATGTTGCTAAGAAGTATGTTGTTTATTCACCAACTCAATCAACCAATCAACACATGTAATTGTTTACTTACAAACATTACACCAGCTTGTTCGCTCGTGTGTTTTTATTTTTTTTACTATGATGATGATGGCGGGGATGGTGGCGGTGGTTGTTATGGCGGCGCTGCTATTTTCTGTTTGCTTGCGACTTCGTGATTTTCCATTCTATCGCTTTTATCATTTTGCTTATTTGTTTATACAGAGAGAGAGAGAGAAACACACGTATATATATATATATATATATATATATATATATGTAAGTGGGTGTGTATATATATATATATATATATTATATATATACACACACACACACACACATATGTGCGTGTGTGTATTGTGCTTTTTAATTTGATATGCCCTTGGGAGAAGAGTTTTCCAAGTTTTAGAGAGTGTTTCTTCCGGACGTTGGCGCCGCCATAACAACATCCCCGGCAATTTTCAAATGAACTTTTGTCCCCCGATGCAGGCGCATCACTCAGAGTAGTGTTAATATACTAACACAGCGTCACAATCTCTACCAAGCGAACGATCATTCGCTGCTCTCTCTCTCTCTCTCCCTCTCTATTTCACTCTCTAACAACTTCTACCTGTTCCTTTGCACGATACTTCAATCCATAAGTCTATAAATTGATCACTGCAACACGTTCCTCAACGATTTCCTGGGTCACCTCAGAAAGTATGCAAACTCTGCTTACTTTTACATCTCACTACATTTAGTTTCATTTGATGTGATCAGCATCTCTAGATATCTAGATCTTGCTCTTTTGGACGTTTAAACTTTGTTCGCCCTCTAGAGATTAGTGAGTTTAACATACTAATTGAAAGTGGGTGTTTAAACCGCCGTACCCAACAACCCACGAGGATCGGTTGTAAAGTCCATAGGCTGACCAATATGTTATCATAGAATATGGACAAATGAGGTTTATTTTTAAACAATCTCTTTAGAGGTCTCACATCCTCTATTGGTGTTGCAGAGCTTGGATCCTATTGAGAGGTAGTTTTCATCTTGTCGGTCAAAAATCCTCAACAGCAGATGTACCTTCTCTGCGATACTGGCTCCCAGCCAAGTGGTTTTTCATGTCGGGGAACAAATGATAGTCAGATGGGACCAAATCAGGAGAACAGGGAGAGTGATCCACCAGTTCAATGCCACACTCAACACACAGCAACCATTGAAACCAAGGACTCGTGTGGTGGAGTATTATCTTGATTAAACACGAACACTTTCGTCAGATTTCCTGGGCGTTTGGTCTTGGTAGCCTTTCGTAACTGCCTGAAAAAGTCAGTATAGAACACTCTATTGATGGTGTATCCCTTCTGAAGATTGTCAATAAAACGGAATACCTTCTGCATTCCATAAAACTGAGGCCGTCTACTTCTCTACAGAGGAAGCAACTTTGACATTCCTTGGAGAAAGTGAGGAGGTTAGGAAACGTTCTAATAAAAAGTGAATCCCATGAAGAACATGTAGAACACATTAAAGATTAGAAGAATACTTTACATCTATATATATATATTATTAGATATATAAAGAACAAGGGCTTTGGCGCTAAATCCGAAAACATAATTCCCATGGTTAACTGGTTTCCTTCTTGCAACTTTGCAGAGGTAAGACGCAATCCTTATTCACTTAGTTTTTTCTCCAACCATGCCTGTGAAAATCTAGTGTTAATTTTCGTAGTGAGGTTGTGAGTTCGATTCCCGGGCCGGGCTGTGTGTTGTGTTCTTGAGCAAGACACTTTATTTCGGGTTGCTCCAGCTCACTCATCTGAAGAAATGAGTTACGACGTGACGAATGACCATGGGACTGCACCTAGAAAGTTTTGTGTGTGTGTGTGTGTGTGTGTGTGTACGGAATCCACTCACAAGGCATTGTTCGGTCCGTAGTTAAAGTAGAAGACACTTACCCAAATGCCGTGCAGTGTAACTGAACCCGAAACCATGTGGTTCCCAAACGAGCTTCTTAACCACACAGACAGGCCTACCTCTTTTTTCTTCCTGACCAATTGACTCAGTCTTCCTCACATTGATGTTGTCTTTGGATGCAGTTTTCCTCACTTCCTTCGAGTGTTCTTTCCAAACCAACCACCGTACATTTCTCAAGATCATTTCTCTGAGCTTGTTTCATAGACACCCACATCTTTTCTTTATTACTTTTCTTCATCGCGTATTAAGTGAACAAGAGGTAAGGAATATGCACTAATCCACCCACTCCATTGCCATCCGCCGCACCCCTACAAAATTAAAAGAAAAACGGATGGACAAATGAGAATTAAAGTAAATAAATAAGATGTTTGGTTAAAGCTGCAGATTTATATCCGTTCAAAGTAAAAAAAACAACTGTAAAACAAAAACAAACAATATACAGGTTGTTTTCTTTAGCCCTAGGTCAACCTTTATTCAATTGACCCTTGGTCAAAAACATTCCAGCTGTTGTATAGCATTCCCCACCCTAGACATAGGCATAGTATACTTCGGAGTACATTATCCAATGTGATCACATTTTTTGAAGACGGTAGGTTGCGGTTTGGGACAAATAACTTCAGACACTCGTCCCATCGATGCCGAGAGGGAGCGGCGAAAATTCTTGTCATCTCTCGTTTGTATGCTTTTTTTTTCTTCCTAGGCATGTACCCTTGATCCTTGAGGCGGTAGGGTATGACTTACGGGCCATACTCTAGCATTTCGAGCGGCATCATGTCAGGTATGTGCTCTATGATGCCGCTACTCCTCCTGCTATTACTGTAGTAGCTATTGATGATGATGATAATGACACAGACAGACTGTCCGGAAAAGCCCTCAGAGTTTTAAAACATAAAATAAGGGAAGTGAAAGAGAGAGAGAGAGAGAGAGAGAGAGAGAGGGGGTGGACAGAAAGAGAGGAATGGAAGAGATAAAAGGAGTTAGAGTGTGGTGCACTCACACATGAAACGCAGAAGGACAGAATGGAAGTCGAAGAATTAAAGAATTTATTTATTTAACTTGACCTTTCACCTGGTTGGGGTTTGTTTGAGAAAGAGAGAAAGAGGCAGGTTCTGACCGCAAACGTTCCTCACTGATGTTGATGTTGCTATTGTTGCAGTTGATGATGATGATGATGTAGATGATTGTGGTGATGGTGGTAGTAGTGATGATGACAGACGAAGATGATACCGATAAACTGTTTCCCCTCCCCACAAGATCTGTCCCTACCCCTTACTTTACTCGGCTGTGAAACCTACCTTCATACAAACATACCCGAGAATTAACTAAATACATCAACTCTCTCTCTCTCTCTCTCTCTCCAACCAACTGACTACAATAAAAACAACAGAGAAAAATCTTATCTAAACAAAAACGCCGCATGTGATCGCACACAAACACAATCGTATATCTAAACAAACAGATGTAAATACACACACACAAGCATGCTCACAGCCACACACACACACACACACACACACACACACACACACACACACACACACACACACACACACACACACACACACACACACACACACACACACACACACACACACACACACACACGCATGTGTGCGCTCGCAAACACACAGATGTACGCTTAAACGCATGCTCCGAACACCTGCTTCAAAGAAAAACAGTTACTATGTCCACTCACTCGAAGTGAAATCCCACCTGGTATCTAAACGCCGAAGTGGACATCTCTAAATATACAGACAGGATACTACTACAAGGAAGAAGGCGAATACCAGTTTGGGTGTCGGCGCGTGCTCGTGTTCACAGATTTCCGTTTTTGCCTCTGTATCTATGTATGCAAGTGTGCGTATGCGTATCTATCTATCCATCTATATATATATATATATATATATATATATATATATATATATATATATATATATATATATATATATATATATATATAGATAGATAGATAGATAGATTAACTAAATTAGCATAGAATAATGGTTTCATATTTTTTATAATTAAGATCTAAACTGCTAATATATGAATGCGAAAGAGACAGTTGAATAGCTGTAAACCTACATTTGGGGAAGGGGCCACCCTGCCACCCTGTATATTGGAAAGAGACGAAGGGCAGTGAGCCGGCAGAATCGTTACCGCGCCAGACGAAATGTTTAGCGGGATTTCGTTCAGCTTTACCATCTGAGTTCAAATCCCGTCCAGTCGACTTTGTTCTTCGTTCTTTTCGGGGGTTAAATAAGAACCGCTTTAGCACTGGGGGATCGACGAATTCGACTACCCCACAAATATTAGGCCTTATACTTGTGATAGAAAGGAGTGCTTAGAACGTGGCAAGCTGCTAGAATCGACACATACTGGAAAACGGATTAGCGACATTTCTTACAGCTCTTCACGTTCTGAGTTCAAATAACTCCATAGTCGACTCTATCCTCCATCCTTTCAGGGTCGATAAAATAAGTACCACTTGAGCAATGGGGTTAATGAAATCAACTGGATCCTCACCCCAAAATTTCTGGTCTTGTGACGATAGTAGAAAGAAGGGTACTAAAACAGTGAAGCTGAAGTTTACTCTCGATTTACACACGCGCCCTAAAAGAATTGTATAATCTTTACAAATCTGCTGAAGAAAACCTTACCTCTGTCACCGTTGAATGCGTCTTTATCTGTACTGTAACACCTCAGCTCTCTGGTTCGACGTCAGAGAGAGAATGTTGAGACGCTGACATCAAGCAATGTCTGCATATTGCCGATGTCAAACAATGACAAGCCTGAGGGATCTATTTTAGGCGTAGCTAAGTGGACGACATTATAGGTCACCTTTCATTGGGTCATATGAGCAACAAAATCTCTACATTTATCTGCTGCAACAACTACCAAAAATCTGAACCTTCAACGATTATTGCCCGGACACAAGTCCGGGCATGGTTAATGGAAGACCATCAGTCACCCATGCATATCCGCTTCTCCTCCTCATGCCACCGATGTTATCCAAGAGAAAGACAAAAGATGATGCAGCTTGGCATCAATGACATTGCAACTCATTTCTACAGCTCAGTCAACTGGAGCAACGTGAAGTAAAGTGTCTTGCTCAAGAATACAACACACAACCCGGTTTGAGAATCGAACTCACTACCTCGATGTTCTAAAAATGAGCCATGTGCCTTCACTAAACACACACACCCAAACACCCATACGCATCCAAACAGAGTGAATGAAAATATTTGAAGCGTTTACGAAGTAGGGTTTAGGAGTTAAGAAGATGAACGAAATCGTCGCTGTCCTCTTCCTCCGTCTTTCTGTCGCCGACATGTTATATATTAAGCAAACCTGTTCGTAGATTGAGGTTCCACGTGGAATGCAACAGTGACAGAGGGTGCTTGACTCTCAAATAAGTCATGATTATACGTTCGAGATGTCATGTGTGTGCACGCGCGCGCGTATATATATATATATATATATATATATATATATACATACATATATATCTATGTTGTGATTTTTATGTATGTTTGTAAACCACAAAAGAAAAGTAATATAACTGAGTAAACTTTAAATTGTTATACGTTTACATATATATATATACTCACGCATGAAGCCAAACGCACGCATCTATAATGGATGCATGGATCGATAGAGTAAGCGATATATCTTTCTTTCGCGCTCTCTCTCACTGTGTGTGTGTGTGTGTGTGTGTGTGTGTGTGTGTGTGTGTGTGTGTGTGTGTGTGTGTGTGTGTGTGTGTGTGTGTGTATGTATATATATATAAAAGATAAGAGTGAAAAAACTACAGAAGGCTTGTGTTACATGGTTAAAGTATATATTTAAATTATGTCAGAAAAATGTAAGAAAAATGTTAGAAAAATGTTATAAAATCTTTTTGGTATATAAACATTGTATTTTGAGAAATAACCGGTTTCGTGTTGTCTTTTCAAATTTCTCATATATATATTACTCTTAACATTTCTGCCAGCTCGCCGCCTTGGTCAATTCTCATTAATAATATGTATTTATACATATATATTTATATATACATATATATATGCGCGTTTGTGTGTGTGTGTGTGTGTGCGTGCGTGTGCGTGTGCGTGTGTGTGTGTGTGTGTGTGTGTGTTGACAGATAGTTATGGACAGAATTAGTGGAAAATAACAATATCTGTAACATTAACAATGCATATGCAGACTTAGAAGACTGCTAGCAGTAGATTTTTTTCTGAGATTTCTCAAGACGACTAAAGAGTTAAACACCCACACGCGTATATATGCATGTGTATATAGAACAGAATAAATTTATTTACATACATACGTAGGTATGTATGTATATCTCTATACACACACACATATATATATATACGGCTCAATAGAATAAATCGGTAGGAAACAAAATGAACTCTCAGCTATAAAAGGAAGACCGAGATAAGATAACATTATCCTCCATATTTTATAATTATCTATTAAATTTTATTAAATATTACATTGAAATTTCAAATATCTTCCAGTGACACCATTTATCTTTTAAGCTGTTGAACAATTCTAACTAAACAACGACAAAACTATATTCGATATAATCTGCTTGTTGTTAGCTTCTAAAAATATTGCTTAAAAGCATTGAATTCATTATCCTTATAATTATTTCTTTTACTTTCTTGCTATTATTATTATCATTGATATTGTCGTTGTTGTTCTTTTTGTTATTCTTGTTATTGTTGTTGTTTCCTATCGTATTCTGCATCGCCATTATTATTTATTCATTTCTATGCATTTGTTATGGGAGACTGTATTATGTAAAATTCCATTTTTTTTTTCACGCTTGTTTTGAATCTTTGTTTGGCCTGGCGGGAAAGGATAATTGTTGCTTTTGTTACTGATGTCACCACCACCATCACTGCCACCACCATCATCATAATGTTAATAGCAACAAAAAACAATAATAGTATTAGTAGTAACAGTAGTAATAGTAGTCGTAATAATAATAATGATAATAACAATAATGGTTACTTTTATTGCCACCAGAACGACCGAGGGGAGACATTACAAGGACCCATTATATAGTGGTTTCTTGTATAATAATAATAATAATGATAATAATAATAATAATAATGATAATAATAATAATAATAATAATAGTAAGAAGAAGACCAACAACAACAGCAAAATAACAATTAATGCTTTCTTTTATTGGCCATAAGGGTCCAAGACATTCAGAATAGTATAAAGGCGAAATACATAAATAATAATGATGGCGGTAATAATAATAATAATAATAACAACATAAGCAACAACAACAACGATGATGATGATGATGATAGTGGTAAGAATAAGAGCAGCAACAATAAAAATTGTTATAGCATTGTCATTTTTGTTGTAATTGTTGTAGTTATTGTTGCTGTTGCAAGTATTGTATCTCTCATTATTGTTGTTGTTGTTGTTGTTGTTATAGTTGTATTGTTTTGCGTGGTCGTTCTTGTGGCAAAGGCATTGGGTACCTTCGAGCTTTAACCTGAAATGATGCCACCTCATTGGTTATTCATAAACGAATCTGTGTGATGAGTTATCCGACCTTTGTGTGAATAGAACAATACTTTGGAGCAATTCACCAAATCATTAGATTCATAAAAGAGTTCAAGGATGTTTAATTTCTTGTAGCGGAGACGAATGGTTGGCGCGATTCTTTCTGCGTATGTATGTATATATACGGGCCGTTGTGTATGTGTGTATACATGCACATGTACATCCATGTATATAATTATACCTAGTGATATACATATATGTACATATAAATACATATATTTATATACATGCATATCTTTCTTTCTCTCTCTCTATATATATGCATATGTATACACACAAGTAATATATGCATATTTTATATATAATGTATGTATGTATGTACGTTGGTTTCTATATATATGTGTGTGTGTAGAGAACAGCGGTGACGGAATAAAGAGAAAATTGAGGGGACCAGAGGAACAGAGGGGTGAGACAGATCTATCTATATCTGTCTATCTATCTATCTACCTTACGCGTATATATATATATATATATATATATATATATATATATATATGTGCAGAGAATGTTATAAAGCTAGAAAAGAAAGAAGAGGGGCAAGTAATAGGAAGGTGAAGAATGGCATGAGCTAAGAGGTATATAAAGATATATTACATGAGAATACGTTAGAATTTATGATTCAATCAATTATCATTGTGTGTGTGTGTATTATGTATGTATATGTGTATAAATACTCGCACACAATTATATTCGCGCCTACACACATACGCGCATATATATATAAATGTAAATATATAGATGTGTGTGTGTGTGTATCTATGCGTATATGTACGTGTAGGTTTGTATCTGCTTGTAAACAATTTGCTTTAAAATAATTTTATGATAAGCTCTCCTCGCAAAGCGCAGATTTTATAACCGAAGATTTGCTGAATCGATCCCGGGGTAGAGTTTCAGCAGAGACAAAAGAGGGCGTTTGACCTGTGGGTTAATCACATAATGGTTCAAACACATTGCTTGCAAGTTACTCATTAGAAGACAATTGTCTAACGTGTCCATATATACACTTATATAAATATTCGAATTAATAATACACGTAGAAATGAGGCTCAACTTGGTTGGGCTTGTTTAACATACATACCTCTATGTATTGCCATGTGTTTATAACGTCAAAATTGTCTAAAAGTTAGATTACATGCATGATAGTGCCTTTTCGGCATCTTGGTGATAATGAGCAGATCAACTGTTTTAATATACTGTGGAAGGAACCGTTTTTTAATCACTGGGATTAATTTGTCAACAAGAATAAATATATGAGATTTAAACATTAGAATGTTCATGTATATTTATAATTTACATGATATTGCTGGACAACTTTCGTTTAGTGTCTGGAAATCAAGATACGCTCTGGTTGCATTATTGGCATGGGGTTGTTCATTTCATTTATATGTACAACATATTACACCATTTTGAGGCATTAAGTGGTTCCACTTGAGATACACCATGTTGTGTTGGTAAAGTCGATTCTTAAATGAGTTTCTTGTTAAGCCTATGGAAGACACAATATTACCATTTTCTTTTTACTTGATGCCCACTCTAGTTACTCATGCATTGGTTTACAAATAAACACTATTATTTCGACAATTACTATTATCTCCACTTCCAATATCTACACATCAAATTTCACTCATTAGGATGAGTGTTTTTTGTTGTTCATTTTAGGTGAGTTTTATTTTCAAGTGTGTTTAGGTGTGTTCATAATTGTATTTGTCCACAATGCTGTGATATATCGATTGATCAACGGAGCGATTGCTATACGTTGACTTATTTCCAAAGGGATTCCCGTACATTTCATAGATTGTTGGAATCTGAAGGTAGAGAAATTTTTTACCATTTAATCAAGCTTGAGCCTTTATTTTCTCTTTTAGGTACTCTAATACTAATGGGAGAATGGGAAGAAATAAGACCCAAACCAGAGAATTTACCCAAATGCTTTCTACGAAAATTCAACTGAAGACACCCAAGAACCAAGTGGTGACATTAAGCAAGGTATTGAATTAAACAGTCAAGAACACAAAACGAAAACACCCAGAAGACATATCACAAAGTATCTTGAAGAATTTTGGTCGAAGAAATCGACCCCAGTAATCATGGTCTTTAGTCTCATACTTACACTTAAGCTGCTAAGCAGCGGGGACGTTAACAAACTGTCACTAGTTGTCAAGCTATGGGGTGGGGTGGGGGTGACAAACAGACTCACTGGCATACATACATACGAATGTAGAAACGGCGGGTTAACAAAGTTTATAAAAAATGTATATATATGTTTGTGTATGTTCGTATGTCTATGTATACCTTTGTACTTGTGTGCTTTTGTACCTACCACTTTAAAACAGGTGTTGGTTTGTTTACGACCCCCATGCCGATGCAACAAATACGAGACTTTAAAAAATTGTTGTGGTCGATTAGTTCGGCTAAACATTTCAAAGAGATGCCACAGCATGGCCGCAGACCAATGACTAAGAAATTCAAGAATAAAGAATCTACATATGTTTATTTGTCAATATATACATACATGCATTCATACACAGACACACACAGATATATACATATTTTTATATGTACACACACTTGAGATATATATATATATATATATATATATATATATATATATATATATATATATATATATATGTGCATGTATTTATATTGTTATGGCCATCGTATAGAGCTGCACACGCACATATATGAGTGCATGCGCATCAACAAATACATATATATTAACATATGTGACATTCAATCTCACATTTCATTTATGTATTTAACGTCAAAGAGGACCATTTAACGTGAGCCGCATGGACACGTATTTTATAAACCTTCACTTTTATCAAATTTTTTTCTCTTATATTACATATACTATTGTGAGTGTGTGGGGGGTGTTAGTGTGGGTGTGCGCGAGTGTGTATACAAATGCAGATTATAATATATATGTTGACGTATATTTGAGCATACAAATATATTTTATATATATGTATATTTATATGGAAATGTGTATATATATATATATATATATATATATATATATATATATACATATACATACATACAAGGCACTTCGATATATATACACACATACACCCATACATACACACATAAATACACATGTACACTTACAATGTCCACTATTTTTTTTATGTCTTTCGCCTTTTATTTTGTTTGATTGGTTTCATCCATTTTGCCTCCTGACTGTCACAATTAATTATTTTGTTGAACAGAGCACCATAAGCGTTACGAAAAACACATACAACAACAATAAATAAACATGCAAAGAAATATCGAAATAATGGAGATAAAAATGCAAGTCAGAAATGGGAAACAGAAATCTTGCAAAGTTTTTATTCATTTACTTTTCCGTTTCGGGGTCAAAGAAGGTGTTTTTCTTGCTGTTGAGAATCACCAGTTTAATATCACATTATGTTTTTATGACGTATTGCAGAGAAGTTAGACATTTTTTTCTATCATCACATTTTACAAGGTTTGCCTATTATTATTTATTATTATTATTAGTAGTAGTATATCATTATCATCTCTTTTCTGTGTTTTTCTTGTTTTTGACTGCACAACCGTTGACAATCATACGTCTGTCACTTGTCAGCTCCTTCTTGCTATTTTATTCTTTTATTATTATTATTATTATATATATATATACACTTATAGATATACAAACCCACACACATATATATGTCTATATATTATGTATATGAATATATATATATTGATGTACATATGTATATATGTGTAAAAATATATATACATATATATACATACATATTTATGTATGCCTGTATATAAGAATATATATATACATATATGTATGTGTGTTGCACATGTATATAAGTATATATTACATATACGTATATATATATATATATATATATTATATATATATATACACACACACACAAACAAAAATGTACATATCACGGGATTTTCGCACGACAGGCACACACATACACTTCATATGTGTACATATATACGAATACGTGTGTACATAATACATACAAGCATACATATGTTGTTACACTCATATATATATATATATATATATATATATATATATATATATGGTAAGAGTGTGAGACAGGTGGGTAGATAGATAGATGTAACTATGTGTAAGTATATATATATATATATATATATATATATATACATACACATACACACATATGTGCGTGTGTGCGTGTGCATTTATATATGCCTGGTATGTAACAGCTATAAAATGTGTTTGTACATATCAGATTTTTCATTTTATCAGCTACTCGAGTACATTTTATGCCCAAAATGTTTTCTGGACATTTCAGTCAAACTGACATCATTGTTTCATATATATATATCCACTCTTATGTTACTTGCAGCTCAGCCTGTTAACAAGTTATAATGGATATTTTCCTGACAGCTATTCATTCTGTCATTCTTGAAAAGATTTCATACACTTTACTATTCTCTACATTTCTGCGACACCCTACTGCCACCGCCTGGGCAAAGTTGTCTGTGTGTGTGTGTGTGTGCGTGCGTGTGAGCATAACAAAAATAGTTACACAAATACAAATGATAAAAACATAGCTGTTTATGAATAAAACTGTGTGTATATGTATGTACATATATATGTATACACATATATATTCATAGATTCCTATAGAAATATAACACTATATACTTGTGTATACGTCATATACATGTAGGCAAACATACACTCACGTACACAAACACATGCATATATATATGTATGTATGCATATATGCCTCTGTGAAGGCATATCTATGTATATTTTATATATATGATAGGTTAATAGATATGTTTGTCCTAAGAGACGGTTGAAAACAATTTAATTACCAACACTGAATGCAGAGTTTGTCATCAAAGTGGCAATTAGATTCTAAATATTTGTTTCATCTCTACCCAGATATGTTTTTACATTTACTCATATACTGAAACATTGGTGTGTGTGTGTATTTGTACATATATATATATATATCTGTATATATGCGTACGAGCGTGTGTTTCTGTGGATATATATATGTGTATGCATTTGCACGTATTTACATGCGTATCAATGTGATTAAATATAATCATACTTATTGGCATACCTTCTGAAATAGATATATATAGGTATTTTCGTACATATATGAAATAGTGAGCGTGAGAACGAGAGGGGAGAGAAGAGGAGAGAAAGAGAGAGAGAAAGTGAGAATCGCAAATAGATAGAAAAATAAATCGATACATACATACTTAGAGAGAGATGTAGTCATAGAGAGAACCTCAAAGAGAGATTGATTATATATATATATATATATATATAAACAATTGCAGCGTGGAAGGTGTTTATAAGCCATTTAAAATAACACACAAAAACCGTTAGATTCACTTCATTTAAATTTTATTTGTCAAAATATTTTCGTCGCTTTCAGATTCGCGGTCGTAGGATCGTTGTTTCGATTCCCAGACCGGGTGTTGTGAGTGTTTATTGGGCGAAAACACCTATAAGCTCCACGAGGCTCCAGCAGGGGGTGATGGCGAACCCTGCTGTACTCTTCCACTACAACTTTCTCTCACTCTTTCTTCCTGTTTCTGTTGTACCTGTATTTCAAAGGGGCCAGCCTTGTCACTGTGTCACGCTGAATATCCCCGAGAACGACGTTAAGGGTACACGTGCCTGTGGAGTGCTCAGCCACTTGCACGTTAATTTCACGAGCAGGCTGTTCCGTTGATCGGATCAACTGGAACCCTCGACGTCGTAACCGACGGAGTGCTACGAAATATATATATATATATATATATATATATTTATATATATATAGGTGTGTGTGTGTACATATAGATATAGAGAGAGGGAGGGAGATGGAGAGAGAGAGAGAGAGCAATAAATAGATAAATTTACATATATACATTTATACATACACACTCACACACACTTCGACATATTTGCATGGAGGACGAATAAATTATTAATACTTCCTTGAAATACAATTGAGTAAGATATCTTCATATTTAAGCAATTAAATGCCATAAAATTTACTTTTAAATTCCAAACGCACCTGAAAACTTACATCATACTTCAATTACTTTTGTACTGAATAATCATAAGTTGTGATTTGTAAGACGCTGTTTTCCAATCTATAATTACAAGATATATTAACACCGTATGTGTTCCGAGAAAACATGTAAATAATTATATTTATAAAAATTTCTTATGTGGTAGATACTCTTTATCTCCCGTTGTGCTTTCTACGCAGTTATAATGTAACAGTTACTCGAGAAAGCAATGGTTGATGTCAATTATATGTAGCGTTCAGATTTTGGGCACTGGTAACGGTATGGTGAGTTATTTTGTACAACTACAAATCTTAAAGCATCAGAACATCCCCCAGAATCGCCAAAGCACGCGACACACATTCGCTGTACACAAATATGCACGCGTGCACACTGCACATATAAAGTGCATAAATATGCATTTATAAATTTGTATATCACATACATATGCACATTTATATATACATATTCATATAGATATAAATTTAAACATGCACATATCTATGTGTGTGTGTGTGCATGTGTTTGCTATGGTGCGTGTGTGTGTGTGTGTGTGTGTAGATGTAGTTAGACATATGCAGGCAATCGCCTATCCGTTGGAGTCAAATGACTTTGAAGTTAAACCTGAACAGCGTCTAAAACTCTGTGATTCAACAACGCGTCTCCCCCCTCCACACTCTTGTCTAATTTTCTATAGATGTATTTTCTAATGGGGCGTGACATTTGTGCGAGGTGTAGTACCACATTTTTCTGCTACGACTCCACAAAGTTTCTCTGAACACATTACACCCCATCCAATAGAGACGATCCTTTCTAGTAACATGACTATTTCAATATGTTTCTTTTTGTGTGTGTGTGTGTGTGTGTGTGTGTGTGTGTGTGTGTGTATATATATATATATATTGCATTTTGTAAAGAATCAGGTTTTACAAACAAGTCCGTCAAACGGTACCACCATAGGGGTTTCAAATTTCTTGTTTTGTGTGTTATTCTCTCTCTCTCTCTTTCTCTCTCTCCCTTACACGATATATAAGCACACACACATACACACATGCATATGAATAGATATTCTTATACTCTTACGTGTTTCAGCTTAAAGGCTGTGGCAATGCTGGAGCACGGCCAGCATCAATCGTATGTATGTGTATATAAAATCATCCATGCATAATATGGATATTATACATACATACATACATACATACACGAAGCAAATAGAAAATTAAAAATATCAAAACAACAAATGTCAAAAGGAATGTGTTAGCTTCACGTTCAGTAAACGTAGAAAAAAGAATGGGTGCGTGTGTGTGTGTGCGTATGTGTGTGTGTGTTGAATCGTTAATCCCTACACATTTTTTCTTTCCGTTCTTTTCCCTTTTATTCTCTCCCTTCTTTCATCTTAATCCTTTCTGTCGAAGAGCGTAGGCTCGAAACGTAAAAGACTTTTCCATTCTTGCCGAGCGTTAAACTAATACACCAATATATATATATATGTATATTATACACATATACATACTTGCATACATGTATATATATTTCTATATACGCACACACACACTCACGCATGTATATATGTAAATTCTAAATATGCGTGTGCGTATAGATCAACATACTTTTCTATCTATCAATTTCTATCTCGCCCCCTCACACACATATACTCTCTCTTTCTCTCTCTCTTTGTGAAGACATCACTGTTCTCTTTGCTCGTATTTTATGTTTAGATTGGAACAATAACTTTTCCAAATCCATTTATGTCGGAAGACCTTTCCGACCTCATCTTGCTATCGACAACGATAGCAACTAGTCATTAGCCGACAGTCCTTTCTGAAAATGAGGTCGGCAACACCTTGAAACATTAATAGAGTTAGGAAATGCATTGTTGCGAAGTGAACATAAAAGGCTAATAAGGAGATATGCGTAAAATGTTTAATGAGAAGAAAAAAAATGATAGATTAAACTCGAACACTGTCACGTTTTAAATATAGGTTTGAAAAATGTATTTTGTTTTTGTGTGTGCGTACATAAATACATACATACATATATACATATGTATGTATGTATGTATGTATGTATGTATGTATGTATGTATGTATGTATGTATATTTATATGTATTTCTCTTTCATTCTCATTCTCTGTGTCTTTCTTTCTCTCTCATTCTCTATCTACATATTGCGAGCTGGAGTGAACTACTGCTATCTCTAGCGGACGAGGATCCACCACCGACAGTGACCACAAAAAATTCGAAACCGTACGGTCCGGTGTTCTCATGGCTGGAAGATGGTAGGGCTTCACTCCCTTGCTTATAAATATATATATATATCAGGTGCACATTATATCGAATAACCTGGTGGAGGGGACGTCCTCCCGGGTTTAAAGTTGTAGCAACGTCGGCTCCTACGGAACAGCCACGTTTTAGTGGCGATAAACATTACTTTTCAGTGTAGTTACTGCTTTCATCTCTTACAGAGATTTTGTAACTATATCTATATACACATGTGTGCGTAAATTATATATATATATATATATATATATATATATATAAAGAAGCATTAGTTATAGAACAAGCATTAATTTTGGGTCAACGACTATACATACAACCCCACCCCTCAAACATTTAATCATATATAAAAAAAAAACACCATGGTCTACAACCACATAAAAAGAATAATACATATACATAAAATCAAACAACATAAAAAAATATATATATCCTAATAGAATACAAATAGAACGGTTTATCAAAAGTTATATATAACGACTAAACATTCAAAACTATTAAAAGCCTACTGGACAAATATAAAATAAATATAAAATAAAATAAGTGTCCACCGGCTAAAAAGATTTTATCTGACGATTAAAATTGATTTTTTTTAAATTATAAAATTATTTTTAATATTTGAAAAGGTCTTTTACCTCCCTGACACGTACGTCCGAAGTCCATAAGTAAGCCGACTTCCACAGGTAAAATCCACGTACATTTTGAAAAAAGTCTTTTACTCCCGTTACACAAATACGTGCAAAGTTCGCAATAAACCGATATCTCCGGTAAAATCCAACATTCACATATATCTACGGCCATTTCGGGAGATCATCACCGTAATTCATTTAGACTAAAGTGCATCATGGCGATGTCCTCCACATCAGAATTATTTTAAAACAAGCAAAGATCAAAAATTCTGTGAAAAAAAGGTTATATCAATTAATGAAAAGCTTATATAATTTAAGAAGAATCCATTAGCGGACCAGTCCAAATTACCTACAGGGAAAAAACAATTGCTAAACACTCAGGTGGCTGTAGTTAACAGAAATTTAACGTCGCCGGTTTCAAATCCCCGTAACGCTAAACAATTTTATTACGTTACTTTTTATTTCTATATACTTTCATAATGGTGGGCGAAAACCTATGGTTGCAAAAAGGGATCACCTCAGTAAATCTATTTAAAGTTTTGGGCACAAGAAACCTAAGGATTGCAAGGGATTCCTTTGCACACAACACTTATTTATATTTATTCTGAAGTAAGGGGCTCTCAAAATAATGGACCATTCCAGAGAATAACTCTTATTCTTCTTCTTTAGATCGTGTGAATAAGATGCGAGTGTGATAGAGCTGCAGTAATTGCACACACACACACACACACACACACACACACACACACATATATATATATATATATATATATATATATATATATATATATATATATATATATATATAGGAAAATGAAAAAAAGCCAGAATGCTGAACTGGAAGCATATTTTAATAAAGATTTCTTCTAACCGGTTTTCATTGCGAAAAAGCAAATTATCAAGAAGGAGAATGAAAATGTTTTTTTACAAAGAAGTACAAAATGAAGAAAATAATATATAAAACAATAATATATAAAAAAAATAAATATACCCATACATTATATTGTCTTTGAGCTTTTGTAGTTCAATAGTAGTTCATGTATAAACTGGTAGGAAAAATAAGGATGCATGAGAGTTGAGAGTTTTGTTAGGTTTAAAAAAAAGGTTAAAAGTTATATATATATATATATATATATATATATATATATATATATATATATATATATATATATATACATGTATGTATATAAGGAAAAATAGAAGTTGAAAATGCTCTGAGAATCGTTAAACTATTTTTTATGAATATATTTGAAGCTTTAACCAGTTTCGCAGTTTATTCTCATTTTCAAAAGGTTCAAAATAGAAAGACACGGCTTGTGTCACCAGTTTGGGATAAAATAACTTTGTTTTCTTTATATATATATATATATATATATATATATGTATATATATAAAAATAAATAAACACACACACACACACACACACACACACACATATATATATATGAGTGTGGGTGTTTATGTACATATGGTATGGTGAAAGTGAGCAAGCCGACAGTTTGAAGCCATTGCCAGCCTTTACCTAGGAAATGTTTATACGTAACGCCTGCCACAGACGAGGCAGACTGCAAACTCATCTGCTGACCTTGATTAATTCCCAGCAATCCTTCCCAAATCATACAAAACGAACCCTTGCAAAACCACTGAAGCTTCCTTTTCAGAGCTCCCTGGCAAGTGGTAAGCTCCCAGGCAAATTGAAGGAGGGGATGATATGCCTTATTCATAACGGAGGATGCAGAGCAAATACTAAAAATTATAGGCCCCTATTTCTCTGACCTTACGCATCAGGGAAGAAATAGTCGGAAGGAAACTGATTCCATTCCTTGAAAAAGAACGACTTGCTGATTGACACGCAGCATGGCTTTCAACCAGGTAGGGGCTGCCTGACACAGCTCTTGCAGGACTAGGACAGGGTACTGAAGCGGTTATTCAACAACTTAAATGTAGACGTGATTTATCTCAACTTTGCAAAAGCCTTTGATAAAGTCGATCATGTTGTGATATGTCACAAGCTTCGTGACTTTGGCATAGTTGGAAAAGTTGGAGAGTCGCTACATGACTTTCTAAAAGATAGAAGTCAGGTGCTATCTCAAAGGAAATGCAAATAATGAGTGGTGTTCCACAGGGCACTGTCTGGTGGGGGGGGGGCACTGCTTTCCATAGTAACTCTGACATGCTCTCGGCTGCCCAGAGAGCGACCTTTGCTAGCTATGTAGACGAAAGGAAAGTTTCTCAAAGGTCACTGAAGCCTGGAAATGTTGCACATCTGCAACAGGAGTTGGACGCAATATACAGGTGGGCTGAGGACAATAACATGCAATTTAATGCTGGAAAATTCGAAACCCTACCTTACGAACACACGAAGCTGAATGAAATGCAGACAAGAGACACTGGCCCAGGAGGGATTACAATCACTGAATCAACATCAGTGCGCGACCTTGAGTTTTGATATGAGTGATGAGGCATCTTCCCAAGTGCACATTATCAAGTTGACATTAAAATGCAGACGGTTGGCCGCATCGATCCTCCCAACTTTCAGAACGAGAGAACAGGAAACCATGATGGTCCTCTGGAGGGAAATAGTCCTCAGCCGCTGAGACAACTGCTCCTAACTATGGCTACCAGAAAGGCCGAAAGGCAAAGTCAACCCTGGTGGTATTTGAACTTTGAACGTATGGTCGGAAGAAATGCCGCTAAGCATTTTGTCCGGCATGCTTGAGATTTTACCAGCTCGCCGCCTGAATAATAACAAGAATAATAATAGTAATAATGATAATAATGATGATGATGATGATGATGATGATGATGATGATGATGATGATGATGATAATTCGAGTTGAACGAAAACATTATGTTAGAAATGCGTTTTTAGTTACGAAAACATTGTTCTTCAAGAATTCTTTGATGATTTTGTTCTGCTGCTTCTGCGGTGTTATTTCGAGTTCGTTTTGCCAGAGTCTCAGCATGTGTCTAGACAATGTAAAGATCATCAGACAATAATCGCTCACGGATGGAGTGAATAAGAAAGAAAGAAGAGCTGGAGATCGCAACCGGAGACAAATATGTGCTGCTGCTGTATCCCTTTTTCTTTCATCAAGTATATATAGCATATTAAATTTATGTGTACACACACACACACACACACACACACACACACACACACACACACACACACATGTATATAAGATCTTCATAATCGTTTTCGTCTTCATTTTCTTCCCGACTTTCTTTATTGTTGTTTGTTGTTTATTGTTGTTCGCCTTTGTCTTTATCCTCACTGGTTTCTCTTAGGACTTTCTCAGCATCATCATCATCATCATCACCATCACCAACAGTATCAGCAGATCTTCTTCTTCTTCTTCTTCTTCTTCTTCTTCTTCTTCTTCTTCTTCTTCTTCTTCTTCTTCTTCTTGTCTTTGTGTACTACATCACCAACATCATCATTACCACAATCAAAAGCACCATCACTACTACTACTACTACTACTACTACTACTACTACTACTACTACTACTGAGTCCATCGATAACTGATTTCCGCCTTTCCATTTGAATTTTGTTTCACTATATTTCAACTTATGCACTTACTACAAGAATTTCTATACATATTTTATATACATACATATAAACATATACATTTATACATACACACACAGAGATACACACATACATATATTCATACATACATACATACATACATACATAC